>NW_026777654.1:0-154000 GCF_028023285.1 Balaenoptera ricei
TACTTGCTTGTGAATTAGTCATTTTTTGAGATGTTATGGCCTCTGGTGCAAGTTGGGTAATATCTTGCCTGAACCTTGAGTTCTTCCTTGATATAATACAAGCATTTCTTCTTACATTTGCACCAGAAAAAAATGTCTCCTCCTCCTATTTCTTGTTTCTCACATACTCAGGCGCTCATACACCCAGGCACAAATCTCACAGTATTTGACGACTGTGCTTTGCAGATCCCACTTTGTCTAGGTTGGAGCTGGAGGGGAAAGAGGAGGGGGAATGACACTTTATTCAGGATGTGAATGCAGAGTCCAAGGTAGAGAAGAGGTGCCCTGAGTGCTTAAAGGAATTGAAGAGATATTTTCCAGAATTAATGAGGAATTAGAATTAGACATAGGTATGGAAAACACGAGAATAAAGAACTAAGCAACAGATAAGTGAGAATAAACATATTCTCTTATATCACCTGCCTTTGATGGAACTGAAAATGTATTTGTTTTCATATATCGTGGTTGAGGAAATTGATTGCGGTCACTTAATTGACAAATAGTTTTGAGTAGTTTAGAAAGGGCCTCATCTTAGTGAAGACAAAGTAGGAAAATTATAGACAAGTTACTTGCTCTCACAGTGTTTATATTCTAGTACGTTAAGATAGAAAAACAGAGAGTAGAAAACAATTAAGATGATTTCAAACTGACAGTTGGGAGGGGGGACTAACACCGGTTTATGGGAAAGAGAGAAAGGATCGAAGTATCAGAGGGGTGGTTCAGGGAGGTATTTTGAAGTTGTGATGAGCTGATGCCAATGGCAAAGGAAGATTAGAAAGGGCAGTAGCAAGCGTAAAGTGGGAAAAGAAGTCCGTGAAGTTTTGGCAGAATATGATTTACTAGGCATGTATGAGTTCACTTATATATCCAGAAAAGAGTCTTCACGAACTCTTCCCATACTTTCAAAGTCATTAGTGTTGTGACTCCTTAGTTAAAGAACATCTGAGACACTCAGCTTTACAGAAGTGAGAAAACGGTGGTAATATTTACAAGTATCCTCTAATTTATATGTGCCACACAAATGTTTGACTTCCTATTCTTATCGGAGAAATATTGTTTGAGTGTAAGTTATGTGCCAGGCACTGTTCTCAGAGCTGATTATGCAGTGATGTACAGAATCGATATGGTTTCTCTTGTTTTGCATCCATATCCAGATGTTTGAATGGAAAGGTATTCGAAGTAATGCAGTAAAGATAGAAGAATTTTCACTAACCCATGGGTATTGTGGGAAGAAAGTGTGTGTTGGCAGGGTATTGAAAAGTGGCGTGCGTATCACAGGTAATTTGTGAAGTAAAATTGATAGTTTTGAATTTAAAAGATGACAGAAAAGGAAAGAAACTGAAGAATAAGAAAAATTGGAGTGGAGGTATATTTTCTTTATGTTTATTGTTGTGGATTAAACATAGCAGAGTGATCAGATTAGAGCAGTGACGAATATCAGAAAAAAATAGGTAGAAAGATTTCTCAGCTGAAAGAAAATGTTCCAATCATGAATGTTCTCAGAAAATGAAATCAGCAGCTTCGTGAAAATTCCTGTTGAAGCCACTCTATAGACTACTGGATCATAGCTCATTTTGTGTTGTTGAAATGTGGGATTCCAGTGGAAGGAATCACCTTCCAGAGTTTATACTCCCTTCCAACTTGGATTTCCTAATTGTTACTATAAAAAGTTACTTTCATTTTGATCAGAAAGGAAAGAGGAGAAATAACAGCGGATACCACAGACATACAAAACATCATAAGCAATACTATGAACAGTTATATGGCAACAAATTGGACAGCCTAGAAGAAACAGACAAATTTCTAGAAACATACAGAATGACTAGACTGAATCAAGAAGAAACAGAACATTTGAACAGATTGATCACTAGAAGTGAAGTCGAATCTGTAATTTGAAAAACTCCCAGCAAACAAAAGTCCAGGACCAGAGAGCTTCACAGGGGAATTCTATCAAACATAAAAAGAAGAACTTATACCAATCCTTCTCGAAATGTTCCAGAAAACTGAAGATGAGCAAACACTCCCAAATTCATTCGACAAGGCCACCATTACCCTGATACCAAAGCCAGACAAAGAGATTATAGATAAAAGAAAATTATAGTCCAATATCTTCGATGAACAATAGATGCAAAAGTCCTCACCAAAATATTAGCAAACCAAATCCAATAATACACAAAAGGATCAGACGCCATGATCAAGTTGGATTTATTCCAGGGGCACAAGGATGGATTAGCATGTGCAAATCAATCAATGTGATACACCACATCAACCAAAAGAAAGACCAAAATCACATGATCACATCAATAGATGCAGATAAAGCATTGGAAAAAATTCAACTTCGATTCATGATAAAAATCCTTGCCAAAGTGGGTGTAGAGGGAAAATACATAAGCATAATAAAGGCCATTTACGACAAACCAACAGCCAACACAATACTCAATGGTGAAAAGGTGAAAGCCTTCCTCCTCAATTCAGGAAGGAGACAAGGATGATGACTGTTTCCCCTTCTACTTAAATTGGAAGTTCTAGCCGCAGCAGTCGTAAGAAAAAGAAATTAAGTGTATGCAGATTGGAACGGAAGAGTTAACACCGTAACTATTTGCCGATGATATGGTACTTCATATAGAGAACTCTACAGTCTCCACCCAAAAACCATTAGAACCAATAAACAAATACAAGATTAACATACAGAAATCTGTTGTGTTTCTATACACTAATGAGGAAATGTTAGGAAGAGAAAGTAAAACAAATCCCATTTAAAACTGCATCAAAAATTACCTAGGAAGAAACTTCAACAAGGAGGTGAAACACCTATGCTCTGAAAACTATAAAATTTGATGAAGGAAATGGAAATTGATATAAAGAAAAGGAAATATATCCTTTGTCCCTAGATTTGAGGAACTAATGTTATAAAAATGACCATCAATCCCAATGAAATCTACGGATTTAATGCAATCCCTATCAAAATACCTGTGACATATTTCACAGAACTAGAACAAATATTTTTAAAATTCACAGAACTAAGACGAATAATCCTTAAACCACCCTAAAATTCATAGAACAACTATTTCTAAAACTAGGACAACAAAAGACCCCCAGTTTTCAAAGGGCTCTTCATAATAAAGGACAAAGCTAGAGGTTCAACCCTACCAGACTTCAGACTATACTACAGGGTGGTATTTGCTCCAAAACAGACACATAGGTCCGTGGAACAGAAGACAGAGCCCAGAAATAATCCCGCACACTTATGATCAATTAATCTATGACAAAAGAGGCAGGAATATACAAAGAGAAAAGACCGTCTCTTCAACAAGTGGTGCTGGGAAAACTGGACAGCCATATGTATAACAGTGAGAGTAGAACATTCCCTCACACCATATACAAAAACAAACTCAAAATGGGCTAAAGACCTAAATGTAAGACCTGAAAATATAAAACTCTTAGAAGAAAACATAGGCAGAACACTCTTTGACAGAAATTGTAGCATTACTTTTTTGGATCTGTATCCCAAGGCCAAGGAAATAAAAGCAAAAATAAACAAATGGGACATAATTACACTTAAAAGGTTTTGCACAGCAAAGGAAGCAGTTGAGAAGATAGAAAGACAACCTATGAAATGTGAGAAAATATTTGCAAATGATGTGACTGACTCGGTGTTAATGTCCAAATTATACAAACATCTCATACAACTCAAAGGCAAAAAAGACAAACAACCCAACCAAAAAATCAGTTACTGGGCACATGATTCTACTGAGACAATTCTTCAGCAGAACAAATTAAGATGATGCTCTTTAAATAAAACTGGAGTATTCAAACTAACGAGCTCATTTTAAAGGAACTATTACTGACTGTCACCCGTGACCGGCATATAATGGTTGCTTGCATATTTGTTGTCTATGTCAGGGAATGAATGGTATGCTCTGCCAATTACTGGCAGTATATAAAGGTCCATGGGAAGTAGACGACACACACACTTCAGAAACATCCTCTTGCAACCCACCTGAATCCACTTCCCTTGACAACATGTGTTGCAACTACTACGGCAACTCTTGTGGCTATGGCCATGGATTTAGTCCCTATTACCGCTGTGGATATGGGACTCGCTATGGCTGTGGCTATGGCTCAGGATACGGCTGTGGCTATGGCTCCCCTTATGGCTGTGTTTATGGACCAGGATATGGCTGTGGATATGACACTGGCCGCTGCTGCTACTGGCCAGTTTGCTACTGGAGATGTTATTCTTCTTGCTGCTAAAACATCACCATCCAAACCTCGTGTGTTCCTGAAATGACACATCTAAAGATACTGAGATTCAAGGATCTATAACCCATGATGTCTATATCCAGGAAACTACATGCCTAACAGAGGCTTTGACCTCCAACTACCCATTTTTAGATTGACATCTTTGTGGCTTGAGGTTCCATGATAGCGTCTGCTTATTGTCTGAAAGTTAGCCTTTAACTTCCTTAATCTCTGATTCACTGTTATGACTGTGTTGATGATCCTAACATCCTCCAGTTGGGGAAATCACTCATTCTCAATAAAAAAGGTGCATTGTTTCTAACAAACCTTTGTGTACTTGCTTGTGAATTAGTCATTTTTTGAGATGTTATGGCCTCTGGTGAAAGTTGGGTAATATCTTGCCTGAACCTTGAGTTCTTCCTTGATATAATACAAGCATTTCTTCTTACATTTGCACCAGAAAAAAATGTCTCCTCCTCCTATTTCTTGTTTCTCACATACTCAGGCGCTCATACACCCAGGCACAAATCTCACAGTATTTGACGACTGTGCTTTGCAGATCCCACTTTGTCTAGGTTGGAGCTGGAGGGGAAAGAGGAGGGGGAATGACACTTTATTCAGGATGTGAATGCAGAGTCCAAGGTAGAGAAGAGGTGCCCTGAGTGCTTAAAGGAATTGAAGAGATATTTTCCAGAATTAATGAGGAATTAGAATTAGACATAGGTATGGAAAACACGAGAATAAAGAACTAAGCAACAGATAAGTGAGAATAAACATATTCTCTTATATCACCTGCCTTTGATGGAACTGAAAATGTATTTGTTTTCATATATCGTGGTTGAGGAAATTGATTGCGGTCACTTAATTGACAAATAGTTTTGAGTAGTTTAGAAAGGGCCTCATCTTAGTGAAGACAAAGTAGGAAAATTATAGACAAGTTACTTGCTCTCACAGTGTTTATATTCTAGTACGTTAAGATAGAAAAACAGAGAGTAGAAAACAATTAAGATGATTTCAAACTGACAGTTGGGAGGGGGGACTAACACCGGTTTATGGGAAAGAGAGAAAGGATCGAAGTATCAGAGGGGTGGTTCAGGGAGGTATTTTGAAGTTGTGATGAGCTGATGCCAATGGCAAAGGAAGATTAGAAAGGGCAGTAGCAAGCGTAAAGTGGGAAAAGAAGTCCGTGAAGTTTTGGCAGAATATGATTTACTAGGCATGTATGAGTTCACTTATATATCCAGAAAAGAGTCTTCACGAACTCTTCCCATACTTTCAAAGTCATTAGTGTTGTGACTCCTTAGTTAAAGAACATCTGAGACACTCAGCTTTACAGAAGTGAGAAAACGGTGGTAATATTTACAAGTATCCTCTAATTTATATGTGCCACACAAATGTTTGACTTCCTATTCTTATCGGAGAAATATTGTTTGAGTGTAAGTTATGTGCCAGGCACTGTTCTCAGAGCTGATTATGCAGTGATGTACAGAATCGATATGGTTTCTCTTGTTTTGCATCCATATCCAGATGTTTGAATGGAAAGGTATTCGAAGTAATGCAGTAAAGATAGAAGAATTTTCACTAACCCATGGGTATTGTGGGAAGAAAGTGTGTGTTGGCAGGGTATTGAAAAGTGGCGTGCGTATCACAGGTAATTTGTGAAGTAAAATTGATAGTTTTGAATTTAAAAGATGACAGAAAAGGAAAGAAACTGAAGAATAAGAAAAATTGGAGTGGAGGTATATTTTCTTTATGTTTATTGTTGTGGATTAAACATAGCAGAGTGATCAGATTAGAGCAGTGACGAATATCAGAAAAAAATAGGTAGAAAGATTTCTCAGCTGAAAGAAAATGTTCCAATCATGAATGTTCTCAGAAAATGAAATCAGCAGCTTCGTGAAAATTCCTGTTGAAGCCACTCTATAGACTACTGGATCATAGCTCATTTTGTGTTGTTGAAATGTGGGATTCCAGTGGAAGGAATCACCTTCCAGAGTTTATACTCCCTTCCAACTTGGATTTCCTAATTGTTACTATAAAAAGTTACTTTCATTTTGATCAGAAAGGAAAGAGGAGAAATAACAGCGGATACCACAGACATACAAAACATCATAAGCAATACTATGAACAGTTATATGCCAACAAATTGGACAGCCTAGAAGAAACAGACAAATTTCTAGAAACATACAGAATGACTAGACTGAATCAAGAAGAAACAGAACATTTGAACAGATTGATCACTAGAAGTGAAGTCGAATCTGTAATTTGAAAAACTCCCAGCAAACAAAAGTCCAGGACCAGAGAGCTTCACAGGGGAATTCTATCAAACATAAAAAGAAGAACTTATACCAATCCTTCTCGAAATGTTCCAGAAAACTGAAGATGAGCAAACACTCCCAAATTCATTCGACAAGGCCACCATTACCCTGATACCAAAGCCAGACAAAGAGATTATAGATAAAAGAAAATTATAGTCCAATATCTTCGATGAACAATAGATGCAAAAGTCCTCACCAAAATATTAGCAAACCAAATCCAATAATACACAAAAGGATCAGACGCCATGATCAAGTTGGATTTATTCCAGGGGCACAAGGATGGATTAGCATGTGCAAATCAATCAATGTGATACACCACATCAACCAAAAGAAAGACCAAAATCACATGATCACATCAATAGATGCAGATAAAGCATTGGAAAAAATTCAACTTCGATTCATGATAAAAATCCTTGCCAAAGTGGGTGTAGAGGGAAAATACATAAGCATAATAAAGGCCATTTACGACAAACCAACAGCCAACACAATACTCAATGGTGAAAAGGTGAAAGCCTTCCTCCTCAATTCAGGAAGGAGACAAGGATGATGACTGTTTCCCCTTCTACTTAAATTGGAAGTTCTAGCCGCAGCAGTCGTAAGAAAAAGAAATTAAGTGTATGCAGATTGGAACGGAAGAGTTAACACCGTAACTATTTGCCGATGATATGGTACTTCATATAGAGAACTCTACAGTCTCCACCCAAAAACCATTAGAACCAATAAACAAATACAAGATTAACATACAGAAATCTGTTGTGTTTCTATACACTAATGAGGAAATGTTAGGAAGAGAAAGTAAAACAAATCCCATTTAAAACTGCATCAAAAATTACCTAGGAAGAAACTTCAACAAGGAGGTGAAACACCTATGCTCTGAAAACTATAAAATTTGATGAAGGAAATGGAAATTGATATAAAGAAAAGGAAATATATCCTTTGTCCCTAGATTTGAGGAACTAATGTTATAAAAATGACCATCAATCCCAATGAAATCTACGGATTTAATGCAATCCCTATCAAAATACCTGTGACATATTTCACAGAACTAGAACAAATATTTTTAAAATTCACAGAACTAAGACGAATAATCCTTAAACCACCCTAAAATTCATAGAACAACTATTTCTAAAACTAGGACAACAAAAGACCCCCAGTTTTCAAAGGGCTCTTCATAATAAAGGACAAAGCTAGAGGTTCAACCCTACCAGACTTCAGACTATACTACAGGGTGGTATTTGCTCCAAAACAGACACATAGGTCCGTGGAACAGAAGACAGAGCCCAGAAATAATCCCGCACACTTATGATCAATTAATCTATGACAAAAGAGGCAGGAATATACAAAGAGAAAAGACCGTCTCTTCAACAAGTGGTGCTGGGAAAACTGGACAGCCATATGTATAACAGTGAGAGTAGAACATTCCCTCACACCATATACAAAAACAAACTCAAAATGGGCTAAAGACCTAAATGTAAGACCTGAAAATATAAAACTCTTAGAAGAAAACATAGGCAGAACACTCTTTGACAGAAATTGTAGCATTACTTTTTTGGATCTGTATCCCAAGGCCAAGGAAATAAAAGCAAAAATAAACAAATGGGACATAATTACACTTAAAAGGTTTTGCACAGCAAAGGAAGCAGTTGAGAAGATAGAAAGACAACCTATGAAATGTGAGAAAATATTTGCAAATGATGTGACTGACTCGGTGTTAATGTCCAAATTATACAAACATCTCATACAACTCAAAGGCAAAAAAGACAAACAACCCAACCAAAAAATCAGTTACTGGGCACATGATTCTACTGAGACAATTCTTCAGCAGAACAAATTAAGATGATGCTCTTTAAATAAAACTGGAGTATTCAAACTAACGAGCTCATTTTAAAGGAACTATTACTGACTGTCACCCGTGACCGGCATATAATGGTTGCTTGCATATTTGTTGTCTATGTCAGGGAATGAATGGTATGCTCTGCCAATTACTGGCAGTATATAAAGGTCCATGGGAAGTAGACGACACACACACTTCAGAAACATCCTCTTGCAACCCACCTGAATCCACTTCCCTTGACAACATGTGTTGCAACTACTACGGCAACTCTTGTGGCTATGGCCATGGATTTAGTCCCTATTACCGCTGTGGATATGGGACTCGCTATGGCTGTGGCTATGGCTCAGGATACGGCTGTGGCTATGGCTCCCCTTATGGCTGTGTTTATGGACCAGGATATGGCTGTGGATATGACACTGGCCGCTGCTGCTACTGGCCAGTTTGCTACTGGAGATGTTATTCTTCTTGCTGCTAAAACATCACCATCCAAACCTCGTGTGTTCCTGAAATGACACATCTAAAGATACTGAGATTCAAGGATCTATAACCCATGATGTCTATATCCAGGAAACTACATGCCTAACAGAGGCTTTGACCTCCAACTACCCATTTTTAGATTGACATCTTTGTGGCTTGAGGTTCCATGATAGCGTCTGCTTATTGTCTGAAAGTTAGCCTTTAACTTCCTTAATCTCTGATTCACTGTTATGACTGTGTTGATGATCCTAACATCCTCCAGTTGGGGAAATCACTCATTCTCAATAAAAAAGGTGCATTGTTTCTAACAAACCTTTGTGTACTTGCTTGTGAATTAGTCATTTTTTGAGATGTTATGGCCTCTGGTGAAAGTTGGGTAATATCTTGCCTGAACCTTGAGTTCTTCCTTGATATAATACAAGCATTTCTTCTTACATTTGCACCAGAAAAAAATGTCTCCTCCTCCTATTTCTTGTTTCTCACATACTCAGGCGCTCATACACCCAGGCACAAATCTCACAGTATTTCACGACTGTGCTTTGCAGATCCCACTTTGTCTAGGTTGGAGCTGGAGGGGAAAGAGGAGGGGGAATGACACTTTATTCAGGATGTGAATGCAGAGTCCAAGGTAGAGAAGAGGTGCCCTGAGTGCTTAAAGGAATTGAAGAGATATTTTCCAGAATTAATGAGGAATTAGAATTAGACATAGGTATGGAAAACACGAGAATAAAGAACTAAGCAACAGATAAGTGAGAATAAACATATTCTCTTATATCACCTGCCTTTGATGGAACTGAAAATGTATTTGTTTTCATATATCGTGGTTGAGGAAATTGATTGCGGTCACTTAATTGACAAATAGTTTTGAGTAGTTTAGAAAGGGCCTCATCTTAGTGAAGACAAAGTAGGAAAATTATAGACAAGTTACTTGCTCTCACAGTGTTTATATTCTAGTACGTTAAGATAGAAAAACAGAGAGTAGAAAACAATTAAGATGATTTCAAACTGACAGTTGGGAGGGGGGACTAACACCGGTTTATGGGAAAGAGAGAAAGGATCGAAGTATCAGAGGGGTGGTTCAGGGAGGTATTTTGAAGTTGTGATGAGCTGATGCCAATGGCAAAGGAAGATTAGAAAGGGCAGTAGCAAGCGTAAAGTGGGAAAAGAAGTCCGTGAAGTTTTGGCAGAATATGATTTACTAGGCATGTATGAGTTCACTTATATATCCAGAAAAGAGTCTTCACGAACTCTTCCCATACTTTCAAAGTCATTAGTGTTGTGACTCCTTAGTTAAAGAACATCTGAGACACTCAGCTTTACAGAAGTGAGAAAACGGTGGTAATATTTACAAGTATCCTCTAATTTATATGTGCCACACAAATGTTTGACTTCCTATTCTTATCGGAGAAATATTGTTTGAGTGTAAGTTATGTGCCAGGCACTGTTCTCAGAGCTGATTATGCAGTGATGTACAGAATCGATATGGTTTCTCTTGTTTTGCATCCATATCCAGATGTTTGAATGGAAAGGTATTCGAAGTAATGCAGTAAAGATAGAAGAATTTTCACTAACCCATGGGTATTGTGGGAAGAAAGTGTGTGTTGGCAGGGTATTGAAAAGTGGCGTGCGTATCACAGGTAATTTGTGAAGTAAAATTGATAGTTTTGAATTTAAAAGATGACAGAAAAGGAAAGAAACTGAAGAATAAGAAAAATTGGAGTGGAGGTATATTTTCTTTATGTTTATTGTTGTGGATTAAACATAGCAGAGTGATCAGATTAGAGCAGTGACGAATATCAGAAAAAAATAGGTAGAAAGATTTCTCAGCTGAAAGAAAATGTTCCAATCATGAATGTTCTCAGAAAATGAAATCAGCAGCTTCGTGAAAATTCCTGTTGAAGCCACTCTATAGACTACTGGATCATAGCTCATTTTGTGTTGTTGAAATGTGGGATTCCAGTGGAAGGAATCACCTTCCAGAGTTTATACTCCCTTCCAACTTGGATTTCCTAATTGTTACTATAAAAAGTTACTTTCATTTTGATCAGAAAGGAAAGAGGAGAAATAACAGCGGATACCACAGACATACAAAACATCATAAGCAATACTATGAACAGTTATATGCCAACAAATTGGACAGCCTAGAAGAAACAGACAAATTTCTAGAAACATACAGAATGACTAGACTGAATCAAGAAGAAACAGAACATTTGAACAGATTGATCACTAGAAGTGAAGTCGAATCTGTAATTTGAAAAACTCCCAGCAAACAAAAGTCCAGGACCAGAGAGCTTCACAGGGGAATTCTATCAAACATAAAAAGAAGAACTTATACCAATCCTTCTCGAAATGTTCCAGAAAACTGAAGATGAGCAAACACTCCCAAATTCATTCGACAAGGCCACCATTACCCTGATACCAAAGCCAGACAAAGAGATTATAGATAAAAGAAAATTATAGTCCAATATCTTCGATGAACAATAGATGCAAAAGTCCTCACCAAAATATTAGCAAACCAAATCCAATAATACACAAAAGGATCAGACGCCATGATCAAGTTGGATTTATTCCAGGGGCACAAGGATGGATTAGCATGTGCAAATCAATCAATGTGATACACCACATCAACCAAAAGAAAGACCAAAATCACATGATCACATCAATAGATGCAGATAAAGCATTGGAAAAAATTCAACTTCGATTCATGATAAAAATCCTTGCCAAAGTGGGTGTAGAGGGAAAATACATAAGCATAATAAAGGCCATTTACGACAAACCAACAGCCAACACAATACTCAATGGTGAAAAGGTGAAAGCCTTCCTCCTCAATTCAGGAAGGAGACAAGGATGATGACTGTTTCCCCTTCTACTTAAATTGGAAGTTCTAGCCGCAGCAGTCGTAAGAAAAAGAAATTAAGTGTATGCAGATTGGAACGGAAGAGTTAACACCGTAACTATTTGCCGATGATATGGTACTTCATATAGAGAACTCTACAGTCTCCACCCAAAAACCATTAGAACCAATAAACAAATACAAGATTAACATACAGAAATCTGTTGTGTTTCTATACACTAATGAGGAAATGTTAGGAAGAGAAAGTAAAACAAATCCCATTTAAAACTGCATCAAAAATTACCTAGGAAGAAACTTCAACAAGGAGGTGAAACACCTATGCTCTGAAAACTATAAAATTTGATGAAGGAAATGGAAATTGATATAAAGAAAAGGAAATATATCCTTTGTCCCTAGATTTGAGGAACTAATGTTATAAAAATGACCATCAATCCCAATGAAATCTACGGATTTAATGCAATCCCTATCAAAATACCTGTGACATATTTCACAGAACTAGAACAAATATTTTTAAAATTCACAGAACTAAGACGAATAATCCTTAAACCACCCTAAAATTCATAGAACAACTATTTCTAAAACTAGGACAACAAAAGACCCCCAGTTTTCAAAGGGCTCTTCATAATAAAGGACAAAGCTAGAGGTTCAACCCTACCAGACTTCAGACTATACTACAGGGTGGTATTTGCTCCAAAACAGACACATAGGTCCGTGGAACAGAAGACAGAGCCCAGAAATAATCCCGCACACTTATGATCAATTAATCTATGACAAAAGAGGCAGGAATATACAAAGAGAAAAGACCGTCTCTTCAACAAGTGGTGCTGGGAAAACTGGACAGCCATATGTATAACAGTGAGAGTAGAACATTCCCTCACACCATATACAAAAACAAACTCAAAATGGGCTAAAGACCTAAATGTAAGACCTGAAAATATAAAACTCTTAGAAGAAAACATAGGCAGAACACTCTTTGACAGAAATTGTAGCATTACTTTTTTGGATCTGTATCCCAAGGCCAAGGAAATAAAAGCAAAAATAAACAAATGGGACATAATTACACTTAAAAGGTTTTGCACAGCAAAGGAAGCAGTTGAGAAGATAGAAAGACAACCTATGAAATGTGAGAAAATATTTGCAAATGATGTGACTGACTCGGTGTTAATGTCCAAATTATACAAACATCTCATACAACTCAAAGGCAAAAAAGACAAACAACCCAACCAAAAAATCAGTTACTGGGCACATGATTCTACTGAGACAATTCTTCAGCAGAACAAATTAAGATGATGCTCTTTAAATAAAACTGGAGTATTCAAACTAACGAGCTCATTTTAAAGGAACTATTACTGACTGTCACCCGTGACCGGCATATAATGGTTGCTTGCATATTTGTTGTCTATGTCAGGGAATGAATGGTATGCTCTGCCAATTACTGGCAGTATATAAAGGTCCATGGGAAGTAGACGACACACACACTTCAGAAACATCCTCTTGCAACCCACCTGAATCCACTTCCCTTGACAACATGTGTTGCAACTACTACGGCAACTCTTGTGGCTATGGCCATGGATTTAGTCCCTATTACCGCTGTGGATATGGGACTCGCTATGGCTGTGGCTATGGCTCAGGATACGGCTGTGGCTATGGCTCCCCTTATGGCTGTGTTTATGGACCAGGATATGGCTGTGGATATGACACTGGCCGCTGCTGCTACTGGCCAGTTTGCTACTGGAGATGTTATTCTTCTTGCTGCTAAAACATCACCATCCAAACCTCGTGTGTTCCTGAAATGACACATCTAAAGATACTGAGATTCAAGGATCTATAACCCATGATGTCTATATCCAGGAAACTACATGCCTAACAGAGGCTTTGACCTCCAACTACCCATTTTTAGATTGACATCTTTGTGGCTTGAGGTTCCATGATAGCGTCTGCTTATTGTCTGAAAGTTAGCCTTTAACTTCCTTAATCTCTGATTCACTGTTATGACTGTGTTGATGATCCTAACATCCTCCAGTTGGGGAAATCACTCATTCTCAATAAAAAAGGTGCATTGTTTCTAACAAACCTTTGTGTACTTGCTTGTGAATTAGTCATTTTTTGAGATGTTATGGCCTCTGGTGAAAGTTGGGTAATATCTTGCCTGAACCTTGAGTTCTTCCTTGATATAATACAAGCATTTCTTCTTACATTTGCACCAGAAAAAAATGTCTCCTCCTCCTATTTCTTGTTTCTCACATACTCAGGCGCTCATACACCCAGGCACAAATCTCACAGTATTTGACGACTGTGCTTTGCAGATCCCACTTTGTCTAGGTTGGAGCTGGAGGGGAAAGAGGAGGGGGAATGACACTTTATTCAGGATGTGAATGCAGAGTCCAAGGTAGAGAAGAGGTGCCCTGAGTGCTTAAAGGAATTGAAGAGATATTTTCCAGAATTAATGAGGAATTAGAATTAGACATAGGTATGGAAAACACGAGAATAAAGAACTAAGCAACAGATAAGTGAGAATAAACATATTCTCTTATATCACCTGCCTTTGATGGAACTGAAAATGTATTTGTTTTCATATATCGTGGTTGAGGAAATTGATTGCGGTCACTTAATTGACAAATAGTTTTGAGTAGTTTAGAAAGGGCCTCATCTTAGTGAAGACAAAGTAGGAAAATTATAGACAAGTTACTTGCTCTCACAGTGTTTATATTCTAGTACGTTAAGATAGAAAAACAGAGAGTAGAAAACAATTAAGATGATTTCAAACTGACAGTTGGGAGGGGGGACTAACACCGGTTTATGGGAAAGAGAGAAAGGATCGAAGTATCAGAGGGGTGGTTCAGGGAGGTATTTTGAAGTTGTGATGAGCTGATGCCAATGGCAAAGGAAGATTAGAAAGGGCAGTAGCAAGCGTAAAGTGGGAAAAGAAGTCCGTGAAGTTTTGGCAGAATATGATTTACTAGGCATGTATGAGTTCACTTATATATCCAGAAAAGAGTCTTCACGAACTCTTCCCATACTTTCAAAGTCATTAGTGTTGTGACTCCTTAGTTAAAGAACATCTGAGACACTCAGCTTTACAGAAGTGAGAAAACGGTGGTAATATTTACAAGTATCCTCTAATTTATATGTGCCACACAAATGTTTGACTTCCTATTCTTATCGGAGAAATATTGTTTGAGTGTAAGTTATGTGCCAGGCACTGTTCTCAGAGCTGATTATGCAGTGATGTACAGAATCGATATGGTTTCTCTTGTTTTGCATCCATATCCAGATGTTTGAATGGAAAGGTATTCGAAGTAATGCAGTAAAGATAGAAGAATTTTCACTAACCCATGGGTATTGTGGGAAGAAAGTGTGTGTTGGCAGGGTATTGAAAAGTGGCGTGCGTATCACAGGTAATTTGTGAAGTAAAATTGATAGTTTTGAATTTAAAAGATGACAGAAAAGGAAAGAAACTGAAGAATAAGAAAAATTGGAGTGGAGGTATATTTTCTTTATGTTTATTGTTGTGGATTAAACATAGCAGAGTGATCAGATTAGAGCAGTGACGAATATCAGAAAAAAATAGGTAGAAAGATTTCTCAGCTGAAAGAAAATGTTCCAATCATGAATGTTCTCAGAAAATGAAATCAGCAGCTTCGTGAAAATTCCTGTTGAAGCCACTCTATAGACTACTGGATCATAGCTCATTTTGTGTTGTTGAAATGTGGGATTCCAGTGGAAGGAATCACCTTCCAGAGTTTATACTCCCTTCCAACTTGGATTTCCTAATTGTTACTATAAAAAGTTACTTTCATTTTGATCAGAAAGGAAAGAGGAGAAATAACAGCGGATACCACAGACATACAAAACATCATAAGCAATACTATGAACAGTTATATGGCAACAAATTGGACAGCCTAGAAGAAACAGACAAATTTCTAGAAACATACAGAATGACTAGACTGAATCAAGAAGAAACAGAACATTTGAACAGATTGATCACTAGAAGTGAAGTCGAATCTGTAATTTGAAAAACTCCCAGCAAACAAAAGTCCAGGACCAGAGAGCTTCACAGGGGAATTCTATCAAACATAAAAAGAAGAACTTATACCAATCCTTCTCGAAATGTTCCAGAAAACTGAAGATGAGCAAACACTCCCAAATTCATTCGACAAGGCCACCATTACCCTGATACCAAAGCCAGACAAAGAGATTATAGATAAAAGAAAATTATAGTCCAATATCTTCGATGAACAATAGATGCAAAAGTCCTCACCAAAATATTAGCAAACCAAATCCAATAATACACAAAAGGATCAGACGCCATGATCAAGTTGGATTTATTCCAGGGGCACAAGGATGGATTAGCATGTGCAAATCAATCAATGTGATACACCACATCAACCAAAAGAAAGACCAAAATCACATGATCACATCAATAGATGCAGATAAAGCATTGGAAAAAATTCAACTTCGATTCATGATAAAAATCCTTGCCAAAGTGGGTGTAGAGGGAAAATACATAAGCATAATAAAGGCCATTTACGACAAACCAACAGCCAACACAATACTCAATGGTGAAAAGGTGAAAGCCTTCCTCCTCAATTCAGGAAGGAGACAAGGATGATGACTGTTTCCCCTTCTACTTAAATTGGAAGTTCTAGCCGCAGCAGTCGTAAGAAAAAGAAATTAAGTGTATGCAGATTGGAACGGAAGAGTTAACACCGTAACTATTTGCCGATGATATGGTACTTCATATAGAGAACTCTACAGTCTCCACCCAAAAACCATTAGAACCAATAAACAAATACAAGATTAACATACAGAAATCTGTTGTGTTTCTATACACTAATGAGGAAATGTTAGGAAGAGAAAGTAAAACAAATCCCATTTAAAACTGCATCAAAAATTACCTAGGAAGAAACTTCAACAAGGAGGTGAAACACCTATGCTCTGAAAACTATAAAATTTGATGAAGGAAATGGAAATTGATATAAAGAAAAGGAAATATATCCTTTGTCCCTAGATTTGAGGAACTAATGTTATAAAAATGACCATCAATCCCAATGAAATCTACGGATTTAATGCAATCCCTATCAAAATACCTGTGACATATTTCACAGAACTAGAACAAATATTTTTAAAATTCACAGAACTAAGACGAATAATCCTTAAACCACCCTAAAATTCATAGAACAACTATTTCTAAAACTAGGACAACAAAAGACCCCCAGTTTTCAAAGGGCTCTTCATAATAAAGGACAAAGCTAGAGGTTCAACCCTACCAGACTTCAGACTATACTACAGGGTGGTATTTGCTCCAAAACAGACACATAGGTCCGTGGAACAGAAGACAGAGCCCAGAAATAATCCCGCACACTTATGATCAATTAATCTATGACAAAAGAGGCAGGAATATACAAAGAGAAAAGACCGTCTCTTCAACAAGTGGTGCTGGGAAAACTGGACAGCCATATGTATAACAGTGAGAGTAGAACATTCCCTCACACCATATACAAAAACAAACTCAAAATGGGCTAAAGACCTAAATGTAAGACCTGAAAATATAAAACTCTTAGAAGAAAACATAGGCAGAACACTCTTTGACAGAAATTGTAGCATTACTTTTTTGGATCTGTATCCCAAGGCCAAGGAAATAAAAGCAAAAATAAACAAATGGGACATAATTACACTTAAAAGGTTTTGCACAGCAAAGGAAGCAGTTGAGAAGATAGAAAGACAACCTATGAAATGTGAGAAAATATTTGCAAATGATGTGACTGACTCGGTGTTAATGTCCAAATTATACAAACATCTCATACAACTCAAAGGCAAAAAAGACAAACAACCCAACCAAAAAATCAGTTACTGGGCACATGATTCTACTGAGACAATTCTTCAGCAGAACAAATTAAGATGATGCTCTTTAAATAAAACTGGAGTATTCAAACTAACGAGCTCATTTTAAAGGAACTATTACTGACTGTCACCCGTGACCGGCATATAATGGTTGCTTGCATATTTGTTGTCTATGTCAGGGAATGAATGGTATGCTCTGCCAATTACTGGCAGTATATAAAGGTCCATGGGAAGTAGACGACACACACACTTCAGAAACATCCTCTTGCAACCCACCTGAATCCACTTCCCTTGACAACATGTGTTGCAACTACTACGGCAACTCTTGTGGCTATGGCCATGGATTTAGTCCCTATTACCGCTGTGGATATGGGACTCGCTATGGCTGTGGCTATGGCTCAGGATACGGCTGTGGCTATGGCTCCCCTTATGGCTGTGTTTATGGACCAGGATATGGCTGTGGATATGACACTGGCCGCTGCTGCTACTGGCCAGTTTGCTACTGGAGATGTTATTCTTCTTGCTGCTAAAACATCACCATCCAAACCTCGTGTGTTCCTGAAATGACACATCTAAAGATACTGAGATTCAAGGATCTATAACCCATGATGTCTATATCCAGGAAACTACATGCCTAACAGAGGCTTTGACCTCCAACTACCCATTTTTAGATTGACATCTTTGTGGCTTGAGGTTCCATGATAGCGTCTGCTTATTGTCTGAAAGTTAGCCTTTAACTTCCTTAATCTCTGATTCACTGTTATGACTGTGTTGATGATCCTAACATCCTCCAGTTGGGGAAATCACTCATTCTCAATAAAAAAGGTGCATTGTTTCTAACAAACCTTTGTGTACTTGCTTGTGAATTAGTCATTTTTTGAGATGTTATGGCCTCTGGTGCAAGTTGGGTAATATCTTGCCTGAACCTTGAGTTCTTCCTTGATATAATACAAGCATTTCTTCTTACATTTGCACCAGAAAAAAATGTCTCCTCCTCCTATTTCTTGTTTCTCACATACTCAGGCGCTCATACACCCAGGCACAAATCTCACAGTATTTGACGACTGTGCTTTGCAGATCCCACTTTGTCTAGGTTGGAGCTGGAGGGGAAAGAGGAGGGGGAATGACACTTTATTCAGGATGTGAATGCAGAGTCCAAGGTAGAGAAGAGGTGCCCTGAGTGCTTAAAGGAATTGAAGAGATATTTTCCAGAATTAATGAGGAATTAGAATTAGACATAGGTATGGAAAACACGAGAATAAAGAACTAAGCAACAGATAAGTGAGAATAAACATATTCTCTTATATCACCTGCCTTTGATGGAACTGAAAATGTATTTGTTTTCATATATCGTGGTTGAGGAAATTGATTGCGGTCACTTAATTGACAAATAGTTTTGAGTAGTTTAGAAAGGGCCTCATCTTAGTGAAGACAAAGTAGGAAAATTATAGACAAGTTACTTGCTCTCACAGTGTTTATATTCTAGTACGTTAAGATAGAAAAACAGAGAGTAGAAAACAATTAAGATGATTTCAAACTGACAGTTGGGAGGGGGGACTAACACCGGTTTATGGGAAAGAGAGAAAGGATCGAAGTATCAGAGGGGTGGTTCAGGGAGGTATTTTGAAGTTGTGATGAGCTGATGCCAATGGCAAAGGAAGATTAGAAAGGGCAGTAGCAAGCGTAAAGTGGGAAAAGAAGTCCGTGAAGTTTTGGCAGAATATGATTTACTAGGCATGTATGAGTTCACTTATATATCCAGAAAAGAGTCTTCACGAACTCTTCCCATACTTTCAAAGTCATTAGTGTTGTGACTCCTTAGTTAAAGAACATCTGAGACACTCAGCTTTACAGAAGTGAGAAAACGGTGGTAATATTTACAAGTATCCTCTAATTTATATGTGCCACACAAATGTTTGACTTCCTATTCTTATCGGAGAAATATTGTTTGAGTGTAAGTTATGTGCCAGGCACTGTTCTCAGAGCTGATTATGCAGTGATGTACAGAATCGATATGGTTTCTCTTGTTTTGCATCCATATCCAGATGTTTGAATGGAAAGGTATTCGAAGTAATGCAGTAAAGATAGAAGAATTTTCACTAACCCATGGGTATTGTGGGAAGAAAGTGTGTGTTGGCAGGGTATTGAAAAGTGGCGTGCGTATCACAGGTAATTTGTGAAGTAAAATTGATAGTTTTGAATTTAAAAGATGACAGAAAAGGAAAGAAACTGAAGAATAAGAAAAATTGGAGTGGAGGTATATTTTCTTTATGTTTATTGTTGTGGATTAAACATAGCAGAGTGATCAGATTAGAGCAGTGACGAATATCAGAAAAAAATAGGTAGAAAGATTTCTCAGCTGAAAGAAAATGTTCCAATCATGAATGTTCTCAGAAAATGAAATCAGCAGCTTCGTGAAAATTCCTGTTGAAGCCACTCTATAGACTACTGGATCATAGCTCATTTTGTGTTGTTGAAATGTGGGATTCCAGTGGAAGGAATCACCTTCCAGAGTTTATACTCCCTTCCAACTTGGATTTCCTAATTGTTACTATAAAAAGTTACTTTCATTTTGATCAGAAAGGAAAGAGGAGAAATAACAGCGGATACCACAGACATACAAAACATCATAAGCAATACTATGAACAGTTATATGCCAACAAATTGGACAGCCTAGAAGAAACAGACAAATTTCTAGAAACATACAGAATGACTAGACTGAATCAAGAAGAAACAGAACATTTGAACAGATTGATCACTAGAAGTGAAGTCGAATCTGTAATTTGAAAAACTCCCAGCAAACAAAAGTCCAGGACCAGAGAGCTTCACAGGGGAATTCTATCAAACATAAAAAGAAGAACTTATACCAATCCTTCTCGAAATGTTCCAGAAAACTGAAGATGAGCAAACACTCCCAAATTCATTCGACAAGGCCACCATTACCCTGATACCAAAGCCAGACAAAGAGATTATAGATAAAAGAAAATTATAGTCCAATATCTTCGATGAACAATAGATGCAAAAGTCCTCACCAAAATATTAGCAAACCAAATCCAATAATACACAAAAGGATCAGACGCCATGATCAAGTTGGATTTATTCCAGGGGCACAAGGATGGATTAGCATGTGCAAATCAATCAATGTGATACACCACATCAACCAAAAGAAAGACCAAAATCACATGATCACATCAATAGATGCAGATAAAGCATTGGAAAAAATTCAACTTCGATTCATGATAAAAATCCTTGCCAAAGTGGGTGTAGAGGGAAAATACATAAGCATAATAAAGGCCATTTACGACAAACCAACAGCCAACACAATACTCAATGGTGAAAAGGTGAAAGCCTTCCTCCTCAATTCAGGAAGGAGACAAGGATGATGACTGTTTCCCCTTCTACTTAAATTGGAAGTTCTAGCCGCAGCAGTCGTAAGAAAAAGAAATTAAGTGTATGCAGATTGGAACGGAAGAGTTAACACCGTAACTATTTGCCGATGATATGGTACTTCATATAGAGAACTCTACAGTCTCCACCCAAAAACCATTAGAACCAATAAACAAATACAAGATTAACATACAGAAATCTGTTGTGTTTCTATACACTAATGAGGAAATGTTAGGAAGAGAAAGTAAAACAAATCCCATTTAAAACTGCATCAAAAATTACCTAGGAAGAAACTTCAACAAGGAGGTGAAACACCTATGCTCTGAAAACTATAAAATTTGATGAAGGAAATGGAAATTGATATAAAGAAAAGGAAATATATCCTTTGTCCCTAGATTTGAGGAACTAATGTTATAAAAATGACCATCAATCCCAATGAAATCTACGGATTTAATGCAATCCCTATCAAAATACCTGTGACATATTTCACAGAACTAGAACAAATATTTTTAAAATTCACAGAACTAAGACGAATAATCCTTAAGCCACCCTAAAATTCATAGAACAACTATTTCTAAAACTAGGACAACAAAAGACCCCCAGTTTTCAAAGGGCTCTTCATAATAAAGGACAAAGCTAGAGGTTCAACCCTACCAGACTTCAGACTATACTACAGGGTGGTATTTGCTCCAAAACAGACACATAGGTCCGTGGAACAGAAGACAGAGCCCAGAAATAATCCCGCACACTTATGATCAATTAATCTATGACAAAAGAGGCAGGAATATACAAAGAGAAAAGACCGTCTCTTCAACAAGTGGTGCTGGGAAAACTGGACAGCCATATGTATAACAGTGAGAGTAGAACATTCCCTCACACCATATACAAAAACAAACTCAAAATGGGCTAAAGACCTAAATGTAAGACCTGAAAATATAAAACTCTTAGAAGAAAACATAGGCAGAACACTCTTTGACAGAAATTGTAGCATTACTTTTTTGGATCTGTATCCCAAGGCCAAGGAAATAAAAGCAAAAATAAACAAATGGGACATAATTACACTTAAAAGGTTTTGCACAGCAAAGGAAGCAGTTGAGAAGATAGAAAGACAACCTATGAAATGTGAGAAAATATTTGCAAATGATGTGACTGACTCGGTGTTAATGTCCAAATTATACAAACATCTCATACAACTCAAAGGCAAAAAAGACAAACAACCCAACCAAAAAATCAGTTACTGGGCACATGATTCTACTGAGACAATTCTTCAGCAGAACAAATTAAGATGATGCTCTTTAAATAAAACTGGAGTATTCAAACTAACGAGCTCATTTTAAAGGAACTATTACTGACTGTCACCCGTGACCGGCATATAATGGTTGCTTGCATATTTGTTGTCTATGTCAGGGAATGAATGGTATGCTCTGCCAATTACTGGCAGTATATAAAGGTCCATGGGAAGTAGACGACACACACACTTCAGAAACATCCTCTTGCAACCCACCTGAATCCACTTCCCTTGACAACATGTGTTGCAACTACTACGGCAACTCTTGTGGCTATGGCCATGGATTTAGTCCCTATTACCGCTGTGGATATGGGACTCGCTATGGCTGTGGCTATGGCTCAGGATACGGCTGTGGCTATGGCTCCCCTTATGGCTGTGTTTATGGACCAGGATATGGCTGTGGATATGACACTGGCCGCTGCTGCTACTGGACAGTTTGCTACTGGAGATGTTATTCTTCTTGCTGCTAAAACATCACCATCCAAACCTCGTGTGTTCCTGAAATGACACATCTAAAGATACTGAGATTCAAGGATCTATAACCCATGATGTCTATATCCAGGAAACTACATGCCTAACAGAGGCTTTGACCTCCAACTACCCATTTTTAGATTGACATCTTTGTGGCTTGAGGTTCCATGATAGCGTCTGCTTATTGTCTGAAAGTTAGCCTTTAACTTCCTTAATCTCTGATTCACTGTTATGACTGTGTTGATGATCCTAACATCCTCCAGTTGGGGAAATCACTCATTCTCAATAAAAAAGGTGCATTGTTTCTAACAAACCTTTGTGTACTTGCTTGTGAATTAGTCATTTTTTGAGATGTTATGGCCTCTGGTGCAAGTTGGGTAATATCTTGCCTGAACCTTGAGTTCTTCCTTGATATAATACAAGCATTTCTTCTTACATTTGCACCAGAAAAAAATGTCTCCTCCTCCTATTTCTTGTTTCTCACATACTCAGGCGCTCATACACCCAGGCACAAATCTCACAGTATTTGACGACTGTGCTTTGCAGATCCCACTTTGTCTAGGTTGGAGCTGGAGGGGAAAGAGGAGGGGGAATGACACTTTATTCAGGATGTGAATGCAGAGTCCAAGGTAGAGAAGAGGTGCCCTGAGTGCTTAAAGGAATTGAAGAGATATTTTCCAGAATTAATGAGGAATTAGAATTAGACATAGGTATGGAAAACACGAGAATAAAGAACTAAGCAACAGATAAGTGAGAATAAACATATTCTCTTATATCACCTGCCTTTGATGGAACTGAAAATGTATTTGTTTTCATATATCGTGGTTGAGGAAATTGATTGCGGTCACTTAATTGACAAATAGTTTTGAGTAGTTTAGAAAGGGCCTCATCTTAGTGAAGACAAAGTAGGAAAATTATAGACAAGTTACTTGCTCTCACAGTGTTTATATTCTAGTACGTTAAGATAGAAAAACAGAGAGTAGAAAACAATTAAGATGATTTCAAACTGACAGTTGGGAGGGGGGACTAACACCGGTTTATGGGAAAGAGAGAAAGGATCGAAGTATCAGAGGGGTGGTTCAGGGAGGTATTTTGAAGTTGTGATGAGCTGATGCCAATGGCAAAGGAAGATTAGAAAGGGCAGTAGCAAGCGTAAAGTGGGAAAAGAAGTCCGTGAAGTTTTGGCAGAATATGATTTACTAGGCATGTATGAGTTCACTTATATATCCAGAAAAGAGTCTTCACGAACTCTTCCCATACTTTCAAAGTCATTAGTGTTGTGACTCCTTAGTTAAAGAACATCTGAGACACTCAGCTTTACAGAAGTGAGAAAACGGTGGTAATATTTACAAGTATCCTCTAATTTATATGTGCCACACAAATGTTTGACTTCCTATTCTTATCGGAGAAATATTGTTTGAGTGTAAGTTATGTGCCAGGCACTGTTCTCAGAGCTGATTATGCAGTGATGTACAGAATCGATATGGTTTCTCTTGTTTTGCATCCATATCCAGATGTTTGAATGGAAAGGTATTCGAAGTAATGCAGTAAAGATAGAAGAATTTTCACTAACCCATGGGTATTGTGGGAAGAAAGTGTGTGTTGGCAGGGTATTGAAAAGTGGCGTGCGTATCACAGGTAATTTGTGAAGTAAAATTGATAGTTTTGAATTTAAAAGATGACAGAAAAGGAAAGAAACTGAAGAATAAGAAAAATTGGAGTGGAGGTATATTTTCTTTATGTTTATTGTTGTGGATTAAACATAGCAGAGTGATCAGATTAGAGCAGTGACGAATATCAGAAAAAAATAGGTAGAAAGATTTCTCAGCTGAAAGAAAATGTTCCAATCATGAATGTTCTCAGAAAATGAAATCAGCAGCTTCGTGAAAATTCCTGTTGAAGCCACTCTATAGACTACTGGATCATAGCTCATTTTGTGTTGTTGAAATGTGGGATTCCAGTGGAAGGAATCACCTTCCAGAGTTTATACTCCCTTCCAACTTGGATTTCCTAATTGTTACTATAAAAAGTTACTTTCATTTTGATCAGAAAGGAAAGAGGAGAAATAACAGCGGATACCACAGACATACAAAACATCATAAGCAATACTATGAACAGTTATATGGCAACAAATTGGACAGCCTAGAAGAAACAGACAAATTTCTAGAAACATACAGAATGACTAGACTGAATCAAGAAGAAACAGAACATTTGAACAGATTGATCACTAGAAGTGAAGTCGAATCTGTAATTTGAAAAACTCCCAGCAAACAAAAGTCCAGGACCAGAGAGCTTCACAGGGGAATTCTATCAAACATAAAAAGAAGAACTTATACCAATCCTTCTCGAAATGTTCCAGAAAACTGAAGATGAGCAAACACTCCCAAATTCATTCGACAAGGCCACCATTACCCTGATACCAAAGCCAGACAAAGAGATTATAGATAAAAGAAAATTATAGTCCAATATCTTCGATGAACAATAGATGCAAAAGTCCTCACCAAAATATTAGCAAACCAAATCCAATAATACACAAAAGGATCAGACGCCATGATCAAGTTGGATTTATTCCAGGGGCACAAGGATGGATTAGCATGTGCAAATCAATCAATGTGATACACCACATCAACCAAAAGAAAGACCAAAATCACATGATCACATCAATAGATGCAGATAAAGCATTGGAAAAAATTCAACTTCGATTCATGATAAAAATCCTTGCCAAAGTGGGTGTAGAGGGAAAATACATAAGCATAATAAAGGCCATTTACGACAAACCAACAGCCAACACAATACTCAATGGTGAAAAGGTGAAAGCCTTCCTCCTCAATTCAGGAAGGAGACAAGGATGATGACTGTTTCCCCTTCTACTTAAATTGGAAGTTCTAGCCGCAGCAGTCGTAAGAAAAAGAAATTAAGTGTATGCAGATTGGAACGGAAGAGTTAACACCGTAACTATTTGCCGATGATATGGTACTTCATATAGAGAACTCTACAGTCTCCACCCAAAAACCATTAGAACCAATAAACAAATACAAGATTAACATACAGAAATCTGTTGTGTTTCTATACACTAATGAGGAAATGTTAGGAAGAGAAAGTAAAACAAATCCCATTTAAAACTGCATCAAAAATTACCTAGGAAGAAACTTCAACAAGGAGGTGAAACACCTATGCTCTGAAAACTATAAAATTTGATGAAGGAAATGGAAATTGATATAAAGAAAAGGAAATATATCCTTTGTCCCTAGATTTGAGGAACTAATGTTATAAAAATGACCATCAATCCCAATGAAATCTACGGATTTAATGCAATCCCTATCAAAATACCTGTGACATTTTTCACAGAACTAGAACAAATATTTTTAAAATTCACAGAACTAAGACGAATAATCCTTAAACCACCCTAAAATTCATAGAACAACTATTTCTAAAACTAGGACAACAAAAGACCCCCAGTTTTCAAAGGGCTCTTCATAATAAAGGACAAAGCTAGAGGTTCAACCCTACCAGACTTCAGACTATACTACAGGGTGGTATTTGCTCCAAAACAGACACATAGGTCCGTGGAACAGAAGACAGAGCCCAGAAATAATCCCGCACACTTATGATCAATTAATCTATGACAAAAGAGGCAGGAATATACAAAGAGAAAAGACCGTCTCTTCAACAAGTGGTGCTGGGAAAACTGGACAGCCATATGTATAACAGTGAGAGTAGAACATTCCCTCACACCATATACAAAAACAAACTCAAAATGGGCTAAAGACCTAAATGTAAGACCTGAAAATATAAAACTCTTAGAAGAAAACATAGGCAGAACACTCTTTGACAGAAATTGTAGCATTACTTTTTTGGATCTGTATCCCAAGGCCAAGGAAATAAAAGCAAAAATAAACAAATGGGACATAATTACACTTAAAAGGTTTTGCACAGCAAAGGAAGCAGTTGAGAAGATAGAAAGACAACCTATGAAATGTGAGAAAATATTTGCAAATGATGTGACTGACTCGGTGTTAATGTCCAAATTATACAAACATCTCATACAACTCAAAGGCAAAAAAGACAAACAACCCAACCAAAAAATCAGTTACTGGGCACATGATTCTACTGAGACAATTCTTCAGCAGAACAAATTAAGATGATGCTCTTTAAATAAAACTGGAGTATTCAAACTAACGAGCTCATTTTAAAGGAACTATTACTGACTGTCACCCGTGACCGGCATATAATGGTTGCTTGCATATTTGTTGTCTATGTCAGGGAATGAATGGTATGCTCTGCCAATTACTGGCAGTATATAAAGGTCCATGGGAAGTAGACGACACACACACTTCAGAAACATCCTCTTGCAACCCACCTGAATCCACTTCCCTTGACAACATGTGTTGCAACTACTACGGCAACTCTTGTGGCTATGGCCATGGATTTAGTCCCTATTACCGCTGTGGATATGGGACTCGCTATGGCTGTGGCTATGGCTCAGGATACGGCTGTGGCTATGGCTCCCCTTATGGCTGTGTTTATGGACCAGGATATGGCTGTGGATATGACACTGGCCGCTGCTGCTACTGGCCAGTTTGCTACTGGAGATGTTATTCTTCTTGCTGCTAAAACATCACCATCCAAACCTCGTGTGTTCCTGAAATGACACATCTAAAGATACTGAGATTCAAGGATCTATAACCCATGATGTCTATATCCAGGAAACTACATGCCTAACAGAGGCTTTGACCTCCAACTACCCATTTTTAGATTGACATCTTTGTGGCTTGAGGTTCCATGATAGCGTCTGCTTATTGTCTGAAAGTTAGCCTTTAACTTCCTTAATCTCTGATTCACTGTTATGACTGTGTTGATGATCCTAACATCCTCCAGTTGGGGAAATCACTCATTCTCAATAAAAAAGGTGCATTGTTTCTAACAAACCTTTGTGTACTTGCTTGTGAATTAGTCATTTTTTGAGATGTTATGGCCTCTGGTGCAAGTTGGGTAATATCTTGCCTGAACCTTGAGTTCTTCCTTGATATAATACAAGCATTTCTTCTTACATTTGCACCAGAAAAAAATGTCTCCTCCTCCTATTTCTTGTTTCTCACATACTCAGGCGCTCATACACCCAGGCACAAATCTCACAGTATTTCACGACTGTGCTTTGCAGATCCCACTTTGTCTAGGTTGGAGCTGGAGGGGAAAGAGGAGGGGGAATGACACTTTATTCAGGATGTGAATGCAGAGTCCAAGGTAGAGAAGAGGTGCCCTGAGTGCTTAAAGGAATTGAAGAGATATTTTCCAGAATTAATGAGGAATTAGAATTAGACATAGGTATGGAAAACACGAGAATAAAGAACTAAGCAACAGATAAGTGAGAATAAACATATTCTCTTATATCACCTG
This sequence comes from Balaenoptera ricei, assembly GCF_028023285.1. NCBI lineage: Eukaryota > Metazoa > Chordata > Mammalia > Artiodactyla > Balaenopteridae > Balaenoptera > Balaenoptera ricei. Next base: position 28,152 of record NW_026777654.1, read on the forward strand.
CCTTTGATGGAACTGAAAATGTATTTGTTTTCATATATCGTGGTTGAGGAAATTGATTGCGGTCACTTAATTGACAAATAGTTTTGAGTAGTTTAGAAAGGGCCTCATCTTAGTGAAGACAAAGTAGGAAAATTATAGACAAGTTACTTGCTCTCACAGTGTTTATATTCTAGTACGTTAAGATAGAAAAACAGAGAGTAGAAAACAATTAAGATGATTTCAAACTGACAGTTGGGAGGGGGGACTAACACCGGTTTATGGGAAAGAGAGAAAGGATCGAAGTATCAGAGGGGTGGTTCAGGGAGGTATTTTGAAGTTGTGATGAGCTGATGCCAATGGCAAAGGAAGATTAGAAAGGGCAGTAGCAAGCGTAAAGTGGGAAAAGAAGTCCGTGAAGTTTTGGCAGAATATGATTTACTAGGCATGTATGAGTTCACTTATATATCCAGAAAAGAGTCTTCACGAACTCTTCCCATACTTTCAAAGTCATTAGTGTTGTGACTCCTTAGTTAAAGAACATCTGAGACACTCAGCTTTACAGAAGTGAGAAAACGGTGGTAATATTTACAAGTATCCTCTAATTTATATGTGCCACACAAATGTTTGACTTCCTATTCTTATCGGAGAAATATTGTTTGAGTGTAAGTTATGTGCCAGGCACTGTTCTCAGAGCTGATTATGCAGTGATGTACAGAATCGATATGGTTTCTCTTGTTTTGCATCCATATCCAGATGTTTGAATGGAAAGGTATTCGAAGTAATGCAGTAAAGATAGAAGAATTTTCACTAACCCATGGGTATTGTGGGAAGAAAGTGTGTGTTGGCAGGGTATTGAAAAGTGGCGTGCGTATCACAGGTAATTTGTGAAGTAAAATTGATAGTTTTGAATTTAAAAGATGACAGAAAAGGAAAGAAACTGAAGAATAAGAAAAATTGGAGTGGAGGTATATTTTCTTTATGTTTATTGTTGTGGATTAAACATAGCAGAGTGATCAGATTAGAGCAGTGACGAATATCAGAAAAAAATAGGTAGAAAGATTTCTCAGCTGAAAGAAAATGTTCCAATCATGAATGTTCTCAGAAAATGAAATCAGCAGCTTCGTGAAAATTCCTGTTGAAGCCACTCTATAGACTACTGGATCATAGCTCATTTTGTGTTGTTGAAATGTGGGATTCCAGTGGAAGGAATCACCTTCCAGAGTTTATACTCCCTTCCAACTTGGATTTCCTAATTGTTACTATAAAAAGTTACTTTCATTTTGATCAGAAAGGAAAGAGGAGAAATAACAGCGGATACCACAGACATACAAAACATCATAAGCAATACTATGAACAGTTATATGGCAACAAATTGGACAGCCTAGAAGAAACAGACAAATTTCTAGAAACATACAGAATGACTAGACTGAATCAAGAAGAAACAGAACATTTGAACAGATTGATCACTAGAAGTGAAGTCGAATCTGTAATTTGAAAAACTCCCAGCAAACAAAAGTCCAGGACCAGAGAGCTTCACAGGGGAATTCTATCAAACATAAAAAGAAGAACTTATACCAATCCTTCTCGAAATGTTCCAGAAAACTGAAGATGAGCAAACACTCCCAAATTCATTCGACAAGGCCACCATTACCCTGATACCAAAGCCAGACAAAGAGATTATAGATAAAAGAAAATTATAGTCCAATATCTTCGATGAACAATAGATGCAAAAGTCCTCACCAAAATATTAGCAAACCAAATCCAATAATACACAAAAGGATCATACGCCATGATCAAGTTGGATTTATTCCAGGGGCACAAGGATGGATTAGCATGTGCAAATCAATCAATGTGATACACCACATCAACCAAAAGAAAGACCAAAATCACATGATCACATCAATAGATGCAGATAAAGCATTGGAAAAAATTCAACTTCGATTCATGATAAAAATCCTTGCCAAAGTGGGTGTAGAGGGAAAATACATAAGCATAATAAAGGCCATTTACGACAAACCAACAGCCAACACAATACTCAATGGTGAAAAGGTGAAAGCCTTCCTCCTCAATTCAGGAAGGAGACAAGGATGATGACTGTTTCCCCTTCTACTTAAATTGGAAGTTCTAGCCGCAGCAGTCGTAAGAAAAAGAAATTAAGTGTATGCAGATTGGAACGGAAGAGTTAACACCGTAACTATTTGCCGATGATATGGTACTTCATATAGAGAACTCTACAGTCTCCACCCAAAAACCATTAGAACCAATAAACAAATACAAGATTAACATACAGAAATCTGTTGTGTTTCTATACACTAATGAGGAAATGTTAGGAAGAGAAAGTAAAACAAATCCCATTTAAAACTGCATCAAAAATTACCTAGGAAGAAACTTCAACAAGGAGGTGAAACACCTATGCTCTGAAAACTATAAAATTTGATGAAGGAAATTGAAATTGATATAAAGAAAAGGAAATATATCCTTTGTCCCTAGATTTGAGGAACTAATGTTATAAAAATGACCATCAATCCCAATGAAATCTACGGATTTAATGCAATCCCTATCAAAATACCTGTGACATTTTTCACAGAACTAGAACAAATATTTTTAAAATTCACAGAACTAAGACGAATAATCCTTAAACCACCCTAAAATTCATAGAACAACTATTTCTAAAACTAGGACAACAAAAGACCCCCAGTTTTCAAAGGGCTCTTCATAATAAAGGACAAAGCTAGAGGTTCAACCCTACCAGACTTCAGACTATACTACAGGGTGGTATTTGCTCCAAAACAGACACATAGGTCCGTGGAACAGAAGACAGAGCCCAGAAATAATCCCGCACACTTATGATCAATTAATCTATGACAAAAGAGGCAGGAATATACAAAGAGAAAAGACCGTCTCTTCAACAAGTGGTGCTGGGAAAACTGGACAGCCATATGTATAACAGTGAGAGTAGAACATTCCCTCACACCATATACAAAAACAAACTCAAAATGGGCTAAAGACCTAAATGTAAGACCTGAAAATATAAAACTCTTAGAAGAAAACATAGGCAGAACACTCTTTGACAGAAATTGTAGCATTACTTTTTTGGATCTGTATCCCAAGGCCAAGGAAATAAAAGCAAAAATAAACAAATGGGACATAATTACACTTAAAAGGTTTTGCACAGCAAAGGAAGCAGTTGAGAAGATAGAAAGACAACCTATGAAATGTGAGAAAATATTTGCAAATGATGTGACTGACTCGGTGTTAATGTCCAAATTATACAAACATCTCATACAACTCAAAGGCAAAAAAGACAAACAACCCAACCAAAAAATCAGTTACTGGGCACATGATTCTACTGAGACAATTCTTCAGCAGAACAAATTAAGATGATGCTCTTTAAATAAAACTGGAGTATTCAAACTAACGAGCTCATTTTAAAGGAACTATTACTGACTGTCACCCGTGACCGGCATATAATGGTTGCTTGCATATTTGTTGTCTATGTCAGGGAATGAATGGTATGCTCTGCCAATTACTGGCAGTATATAAAGGTCCATGGGAAGTAGACGACACACACACTTCAGAAACATCCTCTTGCAACCCACCTGAATCCACTTCCCTTGACAACATGTGTTGCAACTACTACGGCAACTCTTGTGGCTATGGCCATGGATTTAGTCCCTATTACCGCTGTGGATATGGGACTCGCTATGGCTGTGGCTATGGCTCAGGATACGGCTGTGGCTATGGCTCCCCTTATGGCTGTGTTTATGGACCAGGATATGGCTGTGGATATGACACTGGCCGCTGCTGCTACTGGCCAGTTTGCTACTGGAGATGTTATTCTTCTTGCTGCTAAAACATCACCATCCAAACCTCGTGTGTTCCTGAAATGACACATCTAAAGATACTGAGATTCAAGGATCTATAACCCATGATGTCTATATCCAGGAAACTACATGCCTAACAGAGGCTTTGACCTCCAACTACCCATTTTTAGATTGACATCTTTGTGGCTTGAGGTTCCATGATAGCGTCTGCTTATTGTCTGAAAGTTAGCCTTTAACTTCCTTAATCTCTGATTCACTGTTATGACTGTGTTGATGATCCTAACATCCTCCAGTTGGGGAAATCACTCATTCTCAATAAAAAAGGTGCATTGTTTCTAACAAACCTTTGTGTACTTGCTTGTGAATTAGTCATTTTTTGAGATGTTATGGCCTCTGGTGCAAGTTGGGTAATATCTTGCCTGAACCTTGAGTTCTTCCTTGATATAATACAAGCATTTCTTCTTACATTTGCACCAGAAAAAAATGTCTCCTCCTCCTATTTCTTGTTTCTCACATACTCAGGCGCTCATACACCCAGGCACAAATCTCACAGTATTTGACGACTGTGCTTTGCAGATCCCACTTTGTCTAGGTTGGAGCTGGAGGGGAAAGAGGAGGGGGAATGACACTTTATTCAGGATGTGAATGCAGAGTCCAAGGTAGAGAAGAGGTGCCCTGAGTGCTTAAAGGAATTGAAGAGATATTTTCCAGAATTAATGAGGAATTAGAATTAGACATAGGTATGGAAAACACGAGAATAAAGAACTAAGCAACAGATAAGTGAGAATAAACATATTCTCTTATATCACCTGCCTTTGATGGAACTGAAAATGTATTTGTTTTCATATATCGTGGTTGAGGAAATTGATTGCGGTCACTTAATTGACAAATAGTTTTGAGTAGTTTAGAAAGGGCCTCATCTTAGTGAAGACAAAGTAGGAAAATTATAGACAAGTTACTTGCTCTCACAGTGTTTATATTCTAGTACGTTAAGATAGAAAAACAGAGAGTAGAAAACAATTAAGATGATTTCAAACTGACAGTTGGGAGGGGGGACTAACACCGGTTTATGGGAAAGAGAGAAAGGATCGAAGTATCAGAGGGGTGGTTCAGGGAGGTATTTTGAAGTTGTGATGAGCTGATGCCAATGGCAAAGGAAGATTAGAAAGGGCAGTAGCAAGCGTAAAGTGGGAAAAGAAGTCCGTGAAGTTTTGGCAGAATATGATTTACTAGGCATGTATGAGTTCACTTATATATCCAGAAAAGAGTCTTCACGAACTCTTCCCATACTTTCAAAGTCATTAGTGTTGTGACTCCTTAGTTAAAGAACATCTGAGACACTCAGCTTTACAGAAGTGAGAAAACGGTGGTAATATTTACAAGTATCCTCTAATTTATATGTGCCACACAAATGTTTGACTTCCTATTCTTATCGGAGAAATATTGTTTGAGTGTAAGTTATGTGCCAGGCACTGTTCTCAGAGCTGATTATGCAGTGATGTACAGAATCGATATGGTTTCTCTTGTTTTGCATCCATATCCAGATGTTTGAATGGAAAGGTATTCGAAGTAATGCAGTAAAGATAGAAGAATTTTCACTAACCCATGGGTATTGTGGGAAGAAAGTGTGTGTTGGCAGGGTATTGAAAAGTGGCGTGCGTATCACAGGTAATTTGTGAAGTAAAATTGATAGTTTTGAATTTAAAAGATGACAGAAAAGGAAAGAAACTGAAGAATAAGAAAAATTGGAGTGGAGGTATATTTTCTTTATGTTTATTGTTGTGGATTAAACATAGCAGAGTGATCAGATTAGAGCAGTGACGAATATCAGAAAAAAATAGGTAGAAAGATTTCTCAGCTGAAAGAAAATGTTCCAATCATGAATGTTCTCAGAAAATGAAATCAGCAGCTTCGTGAAAATTCCTGTTGAAGCCACTCTATAGACTACTGGATCATAGCTCATTTTGTGTTGTTGAAATGTGGGATTCCAGTGGAAGGAATCACCTTCCAGAGTTTATACTCCCTTCCAACTTGGATTTCCTAATTGTTACTATAAAAAGTTACTTTCATTTTGATCAGAAAGGAAAGAGGAGAAATAACAGCGGATACCACAGACATACAAAACATCATAAGCAATACTATGAACAGTTATATGGCAACAAATTGGACAGCCTAGAAGAAACAGACAAATTTCTAGAAACATACAGAATGACTAGACTGAATCAAGAAGAAACAGAACATTTGAACAGATTGATCACTAGAAGTGAAGTCGAATCTGTAATTTGAAAAACTCCCAGCAAACAAAAGTCCAGGACCAGAGAGCTTCACAGGGGAATTCTATCAAACATAAAAAGAAGAACTTATACCAATCCTTCTCGAAATGTTCCAGAAAACTGAAGATGAGCAAACACTCCCAAATTCATTCGACAAGGCCACCATTACCCTGATACCAAAGCCAGACAGAGATTATAGATAAAAGAAAATTATAGTCCAATATCTTCGATGAACAATAGATGCAAAAGTCCTCACCAAAATATTAGCAAACCAAATCCAATAATACACAAAAGGATCAGACGCCATGATCAAGTTGGATTTATTCCAGGGGCACAAGGATGGATTAGCATGTGCAAATCAATCAATGTGATACACCACATCAACCAAAAGAAAGACCAAAATCACATGATCACATCAATAGATGCAGATAAAGCATTGGAAAAAATTCAACTTCGATTCATGATAAAAATCCTTGCCAAAGTGGGTGTAGAGGGAAAATACATAAGCATAATAAAGGCCATTTACGACAAACCAACAGCCAACACAATACTCAATGGTGAAAAGGTGAAAGCCTTCCTCCTCAATTCAGGAAGGAGACAAGGATGATGACTGTTTCCCCTTCTACTTAAATTGGAAGTTCTAGCCGCAGCAGTCGTAAGAAAAAGAAATTAAGTGTATGCAGATTGGAACGGAAGAGTTAACACCGTAACTATTTGCCGATGATATGGTACTTCATATAGAGAACTCTACAGTCTCCACCCAAAAACCATTAGAACCAATAAACAAATACAAGATTAACATACAGAAATCTGTTGTGTTTCTATACACTAATGAGGAAATGTTAGGAAGAGAAAGTAAAACAAATCCCATTTAAAACTGCATCAAAAATTACCTAGGAAGAAACTTCAACAAGGAGGTGAAACACCTATGCTCTGAAAACTATAAAATTTGATGAAGGAAATGGAAATTGATATAAAGAAAAGGAAATATATCCTTTGTCCCTAGATTTGAGGAACTAATGTTATAAAAATGACCATCAATCCCAATGAAATCTACGGATTTAATGCAATCCCTATCAAAATACCTGTGACATATTTCACAGAACTAGAACAAATATTTTTAAAATTCACAGAACTAAGACGAATAATCCTTAAACCACCCTAAAATTCATAGAACAACTATTTCTAAAACTAGGACAACAAAAGACCCCCAGTTTTCAAAGGGCTCTTCATAATAAAGGACAAAGCTAGAGGTTCAACCCTACCAGACTTCAGACTATACTACAGGGTGGTATTTGCTCCAAAACAGACACATAGGTCCGTGGAACAGAAGACAGAGCCCAGAAATAATCCCGCACACTTATGATCAATTAATCTATGACAAAAGAGGCAGGAATATACAAAGAGAAAAGACCGTCTCTTCAACAAGTGGTGCTGGGAAAACTGGACAGCCATATGTATAACAGTGAGAGTAGAACATTCCCTCACACCATATACAAAAACAAACTCAAAATGGGCTAAAGACCTAAATGTAAGACCTGAAAATATAAAACTCTTAGAAGAAAACATAGGCAGAACACTCTTTGACAGAAATTGTAGCATTACTTTTTTGGATCTGTATCCCAAGGCCAAGGAAATAAAAGCAAAAATAAACAAATGGGACATAATTACACTTAAAAGGTTTTGCACAGCAAAGGAAGCAGTTGAGAAGATAGAAAGACAACCTATGAAATGTGAGAAAATATTTGCAAATGATGTGACTGACTCGGTGTTAATGTCCAAATTATACAAACATCTCATACAACTCAAAGGCAAAAAAGACAAACAACCCAACCAAAAAATCAGTTACTGGGCACATGATTCTACTGAGACAATTCTTCAGCAGAACAAATTAAGATGATGCTCTTTAAATAAAACTGGAGTATTCAAACTAACGAGCTCATTTTAAAGGAACTATTACTGACTGTCACCCGTGACCGGCATATAATGGTTGCTTGCATATTTGTTGTCTATGTCAGGGAATGAATGGTATGCTCTGCCAATTACTGGCAGTATATAAAGGTCCATGGGAAGTAGACGACACACACACTTCAGAAACATCCTCTTGCAACCCACCTGAATCCACTTCCCTTGACAACATGTGTTGCAACTACTACGGCAACTCTTGTGGCTATGGCCATGGATTTAGTCCCTATTACCGCTGTGGATATGGGACTCGCTATGGCTGTGGCTATGGCTCAGGATACGGCTGTGGCTATGGCTCCCCTTATGGCTGTGTTTATGGACCAGGATATGGCTGTGGATATGACACTGGCCGCTGCTGCTACTGGCCAGTTTGCTACTGGAGATGTTATTCTTCTTGCTGCTAAAACATCACCATCCAAACCTCGTGTGTTCCTGAAATGACACATCTAAAGATACTGAGATTCAAGGATCTATAACCCATGATGTCTATATCCAGGAAACTACATGCCTAACAGAGGCTTTGACCTCCAACTACCCATTTTTAGATTGACATCTTTGTGGCTTGAGGTTCCATGATAGCGTCTGCTTATTGTCTGAAAGTTAGCCTTTAACTTCCTTAATCTCTGATTCACTGTTATGACTGTGTTGATGATCCTAACATCCTCCAGTTGGGGAAATCACTCATTCTCAATAAAAAAGGTGCATTGTTTCTAACAAACCTTTGTGTACTTGCTTGTGAATTAGTCATTTTTTGAGATGTTATGGCCTCTGGTGCAAGTTGGGTAATATCTTGCCTGAACCTTGAGTTCTTCCTTGATATAATACAAGCATTTCTTCTTACATTTGCACCAGAAAAAAATGTCTCCTCCTCCTATTTCTTGTTTCTCACATACTCAGGCGCTCATACACCCAGGCACAAATCTCACAGTATTTCACGACTGTGCTTTGCAGATCCCACTTTGTCTAGGTTGGAGCTGGAGGGGAAAGAGGAGGGGGAATGACACTTTATTCAGGATGTGAATGCAGAGTCCAAGGTAGAGAAGAGGTGCCCTGAGTGCTTAAAGGAATTGAAGAGATATTTTCCAGAATTAATGAGGAATTAGAATTAGACATAGGTATGGAAAACACGAGAATAAAGAACTAAGCAACAGATAAGTGAGAATAAACATATTCTCTTATATCACCTGCCTTTGATGGAACTGAAAATGTATTTGTTTTCATATATCGTGGTTGAGGAAATTGATTGCGGTCACTTAATTGACAAATAGTTTTGAGTAGTTTAGAAAGGGCCTCATCTTAGTGAAGACAAAGTAGGAAAATTATAGACAAGTTACTTGCTCTCACAGTGTTTATATTCTAGTACGTTAAGATAGAAAAACAGAGAGTAGAAAACAATTAAGATGATTTCAAACTGACAGTTGGGAGGGGGGACTAACACCGGTTTATGGGAAAGAGAGAAAGGATCGAAGTATCAGAGGGGTGGTTCAGGGAGGTATTTTGAAGTTGTGATGAGCTGATGCCAATGGCAAAGGAAGATTAGAAAGGGCAGTAGCAAGCGTAAAGTGGGAAAAGAAGTCCGTGAAGTTTTGGCAGAATATGATTTACTAGGCATGTATGAGTTCACTTATATATCCAGAAAAGAGTCTTCACGAACTCTTCCCATACTTTCAAAGTCATTAGTGTTGTGACTCCTTAGTTAAAGAACATCTGAGACACTCAGCTTTACAGAAGTGAGAAAACGGTGGTAATATTTACAAGTATCCTCTAATTTATATGTGCCACACAAATGTTTGACTTCCTATTCTTATCGGAGAAATATTGTTTGAGTGTAAGTTATGTGCCAGGCACTGTTCTCAGAGCTGATTATGCAGTGATGTACAGAATCGATATGGTTTCTCTTGTTTTGCATCCATATCCAGATGTTTGAATGGAAAGGTATTCGAAGTAATGCAGTAAAGATAGAAGAATTTTCACTAACCCATGGGTATTGTGGGAAGAAAGTGTGTGTTGGCAGGGTATTGAAAAGTGGCGTGCGTATCACAGGTAATTTGTGAAGTAAAATTGATAGTTTTGAATTTAAAAGATGACAGAAAAGGAAAGAAACTGAAGAATAAGAAAAATTGGAGTGGAGGTATATTTTCTTTATGTTTATTGTTGTGGATTAAACATAGCAGAGTGATCAGATTAGAGCAGTGACGAATATCAGAAAAAAATAGGTAGAAAGATTTCTCAGCTGAAAGAAAATGTTCCAATCATGAATGTTCTCAGAAAATGAAATCAGCAGCTTCGTGAAAATTCCTGTTGAAGCCACTCTATAGACTACTGGATCATAGCTCATTTTGTGTTGTTGAAATGTGGGATTCCAGTGGAAGGAATCACCTTCCAGAGTTTATACTCCCTTCCAACTTGGATTTCCTAATTGTTACTATAAAAAGTTACTTTCATTTTGATCAGAAAGGAAAGAGGAGAAATAACAGCGGATACCACAGACATACAAAACATCATAAGCAATACTATGAACAGTTATATGGCAACAAATTGGACAGCCTAGAAGAAACAGACAAATTTCTAGAAACATACAGAATGACTAGACTGAATCAAGAAGAAACAGAACATTTGAACAGATTGATCACTAGAAGTGAAGTCGAATCTGTAATTTGAAAAACTCCCAGCAAACAAAAGTCCAGGACCAGAGAGCTTCACAGGGGAATTCTATCAAACATAAAAAGAAGAACTTATACCAATCCTTCTCGAAATGTTCCAGAAAACTGAAGATGAGCAAACACTCCCAAATTCATTCGACAAGGCCACCATTACCCTGATACCAAAGCCAGACAAAGAGATTATAGATAAAAGAAAATTATAGTCCAATATCTTCGATGAACAATAGATGCAAAAGTCCTCACCAAAATATTAGCAAACCAAATCCAATAATACACAAAAGGATCAGACGCCATGATCAAGTTGGATTTATTCCAGGGGCACAAGGATGGATTAGCATGTGCAAATCAATCAATGTGATACACCACATCAACCAAAAGAAAGACCAAAATCACATGATCACATCAATAGATGCAGATAAAGCATTGGAAAAAATTCAACTTCGATTCATGATAAAAATCCTTGCCAAAGTGGGTGTAGAGGGAAAATACATAAGCATAATAAAGGCCATTTACGACAAACCAACAGCCAACACAATACTCAATGGTGAAAAGGTGAAAGCCTTCCTCCTCAATTCAGGAAGGAGACAAGGATGATGACTGTTTCCCCTTCTACTTAAATTGGAAGTTCTAGCCGCAGCAGTCGTAAGAAAAAGAAATTAAGTGTATGCAGATTGGAACGGAAGAGTTAACACCGTAACTATTTGCCGATGATATGGTACTTCATATAGAGAACTCTACAGTCTCCACCCAAAAACCATTAGAACCAATAAACAAATACAAGATTAACATACAGAAATCTGTTGTGTTTCTATACACTAATGAGGAAATGTTAGGAAGAGAAAGTAAAACAAATCCCATTTAAAACTGCATCAAAAATTACCTAGGAAGAAACTTCAACAAGGAGGTGAAACACCTATGCTCTGAAAACTATAAAATTTGATGAAGGAAATGGAAATTGATATAAAGAAAAGGAAATATATCCTTTGTCCCTAGATTTGAGGAACTAATGTTATAAAAATGACCATCAATCCCAATGAAATCTACGGATTTAATGCAATCCCTATCAAAATACCTGTGACATTTTTCACAGAACTAGAACAAATATTTTTAAAATTCACAGAACTAAGACGAATAATCCTTAAACCACCCTAAAATTCATAGAACAACTATTTCTAAAACTAGGACAACAAAAGACCCCCAGTTTTCAAAGGGCTCTTCATAATAAAGGACAAAGCTAGAGGTTCAACCCTACCAGACTTCAGACTATACTACAGGGTGGTATTTGCTCCAAAACAGACACATAGGTCCGTGGAACAGAAGACAGAGCCCAGAAATAATCCCGCACACTTATGATCAATTAATCTATGACAAAAGAGGCAGGAATATACAAAGAGAAAAGACCGTCTCTTCAACAAGTGGTGCTGGGAAAACTGGACAGCCATATGTATAACAGTGAGAGTAGAACATTCCCTCACACCATATACAAAAACAAACTCAAAATGGGCTAAAGACCTAAATGTAAGACCTGAAAATATAAAACTCTTAGAAGAAAACATAGGCAGAACACTCTTTGACAGAAATTGTAGCATTACTTTTTTGGATCTGTATCCCAAGGCCAAGGAAATAAAAGCAAAAATAAACAAATGGGACATAATTACACTTAAAAGGTTTTGCACAGCAAAGGAAGCAGTTGAGAAGATAGAAAGACAACCTATGAAATGTGAGAAAATATTTGCAAATGATGTGACTGACTCGGTGTTAATGTCCAAATTATACAAACATCTCATACAACTCAAAGGCAAAAAAGACAAACAACCCAACCAAAAAATCAGTTACTGGGCACATGATTCTACTGAGACAATTCTTCAGCAGAACAAATTAAGATGATGCTCTTTAAATAAAACTGGAGTATTCAAACTAACGAGCTCATTTTAAAGGAACTATTACTGACTGTCACCCGTGACCGGCATATAATGGTTGCTTGCATATTTGTTGTCTATGTCAGGGAATGAATGGTATGCTCTGCCAATTACTGGCAGTATATAAAGGTCCATGGGAAGTAGACGACACACACACTTCAGAAACATCCTCTTGCAACCCACCTGAATCCACTTCCCTTGACAACATGTGTTGCAACTACTACGGCAACTCTTGTGGCTATGGCCATGGATTTAGTCCCTATTACCGCTGTGGATATGGGACTCGCTATGGCTGTGGCTATGGCTCAGGATACGGCTGTGGCTATGGCTCCCCTTATGGCTGTGTTTATGGACCAGGATATGGCTGTGGATATGACACTGGCCGCTGCTGCTACTGGCCAGTTTGCTACTGGAGATGTTATTCTTCTTGCTGCTAAAACATCACCATCCAAACCTCGTGTGTTCCTGAAATGACACATCTAAAGATACTGAGATTCAAGGATCTATAACCCATGATGTCTATATCCAGGAAACTACATGCCTAACAGAGGCTTTGACCTCCAACTACCCATTTTTAGATTGACATCTTTGTGGCTTGAGGTTCCATGATAGCGTCTGCTTATTGTCTGAAAGTTAGCCTTTAACTTCCTTAATCTCTGATTCACTGTTATGACTGTGTTGATGATCCTAACATCCTCCAGTTGGGGAAATCACTCATTCTCAATAAAAAAGGTGCATTGTTTCTAACAAACCTTTGTGTACTTGCTTGTGAATTAGTCATTTTTTGAGATGTTATGGCCTCTGGTGCAAGTTGGGTAATATCTTGCCTGAACCTTGAGTTCTTCCTTGATATAATACAAGCATTTCTTCTTACATTTGCACCAGAAAAAAATGTCTCCTCCTCCTATTTCTTGTTTCTCACATACTCAGGCGCTCATACACCCAGGCACAAATCTCACAGTATTTGACGACTGTGCTTTGCAGATCCCACTTTGTCTAGGTTGGAGCTGGAGGGGAAAGAGGAGGGGGAATGACACTTTATTCAGGATGTGAATGCAGAGTCCAAGGTAGAGAAGAGGTGCCCTGAGTGCTTAAAGGAATTGAAGAGATATTTTCCAGAATTAATGAGGAATTAGAATTAGACATAGGTATGGAAAACACGAGAATAAAGAACTAAGCAACAGATAAGTGAGAATAAACATATTCTCTTATATCACCTGCCTTTGATGGAACTGAAAATGTATTTGTTTTCATATATCGTGGTTGAGGAAATTGATTGCGGTCACTTAATTGACAAATAGTTTTGAGTAGTTTAGAAAGGGCCTCATCTTAGTGAAGACAAAGTAGGAAAATTATAGACAAGTTACTTGCTCTCACAGTGTTTATATTCTAGTACGTTAAGATAGAAAAACAGAGAGTAGAAAACAATTAAGATGATTTCAAACTGACAGTTGGGAGGGGGGACTAACACCGGTTTATGGGAAAGAGAGAAAGGATCGAAGTATCAGAGGGGTGGTTCAGGGAGGTATTTTGAAGTTGTGATGAGCTGATGCCAATGGCAAAGGAAGATTAGAAAGGGCAGTAGCAAGCGTAAAGTGGGAAAAGAAGTCCGTGAAGTTTTGGCAGAATATGATTTACTAGGCATGTATGAGTTCACTTATATATCCAGAAAAGAGTCTTCACGAACTCTTCCCATACTTTCAAAGTCATTAGTGTTGTGACTCCTTAGTTAAAGAACATCTGAGACACTCAGCTTTACAGAAGTGAGAAAACGGTGGTAATATTTACAAGTATCCTCTAATTTATATGTGCCACACAAATGTTTGACTTCCTATTCTTATCGGAGAAATATTGTTTGAGTGTAAGTTATGTGCCAGGCACTGTTCTCAGAGCTGATTATGCAGTGATGTACAGAATCGATATGGTTTCTCTTGTTTTGCATCCATATCCAGATGTTTGAATGGAAAGGTATTCGAAGTAATGCAGTAAAGATAGAAGAATTTTCACTAACCCATGGGTATTGTGGGAAGAAAGTGTGTGTTGGCAGGGTATTGAAAAGTGGCGTGCGTATCACAGGTAATTTGTGAAGTAAAATTGATAGTTTTGAATTTAAAAGATGACAGAAAAGGAAAGAAACTGAAGAATAAGAAAAATTGGAGTGGAGGTATATTTTCTTTATGTTTATTGTTGTGGATTAAACATAGCAGAGTGATCAGATTAGAGCAGTGACGAATATCAGAAAAAAATAGGTAGAAAGATTTCTCAGCTGAAAGAAAATGTTCCAATCATGAATGTTCTCAGAAAATGAAATCAGCAGCTTCGTGAAAATTCCTGTTGAAGCCACTCTATAGACTACTGGATCATAGCTCATTTTGTGTTGTTGAAATGTGGGATTCCAGTGGAAGGAATCACCTTCCAGAGTTTATACTCCCTTCCAACTTGGATTTCCTAATTGTTACTATAAAAAGTTACTTTCATTTTGATCAGAAAGGAAAGAGGAGAAATAACAGCGGATACCACAGACATACAAAACATCATAAGCAATACTATGAACAGTTATATGGCAACAAATTGGACAGCCTAGAAGAAACAGACAAATTTCTAGAAACATACAGAATGACTAGACTGAATCAAGAAGAAACAGAACATTTGAACAGATTGATCACTAGAAGTGAAGTCGAATCTGTAATTTGAAAAACTCCCAGCAAACAAAAGTCCAGGACCAGAGAGCTTCACAGGGGAATTCTATCAAACATAAAAAGAAGAACTTATACCAATCCTTCTCGAAATGTTCCAGAAAACTGAAGATGAGCAAACACTCCCAAATTCATTCGACAAGGCCACCATTACCCTGATACCAAAGCCAGACAAAGAGATTATAGATAAAAGAAAATTATAGTCCAATATCTTCGATGAACAATAGATGCAAAAGTCCTCACCAAAATATTAGCAAACCAAATCCAATAATACACAAAAGGATCAGACGCCATGATCAAGTTGGATTTATTCCAGGGGCACAAGGATGGATTAGCATGTGCAAATCAATCAATGTGATACACCACATCAACCAAAAGAAAGACCAAAATCACATGATCACATCAATAGATGCAGATAAAGCATTGGAAAAAATTCAACTTCGATTCATGATAAAAATCCTTGCCAAAGTGGGTGTAGAGGGAAAATACATAAGCATAATAAAGGCCATTTACGACAAACCAACAGCCAACACAATACTCAATGGTGAAAAGGTGAAAGCCTTCCTCCTCAATTCAGGAAGGAGACAAGGATGATGACTGTTTCCCCTTCTACTTAAATTGGAAGTTCTAGCCGCAGCAGTCGTAAGAAAAAGAAATTAAGTGTATGCAGATTGGAACGGAAGAGTTAACACCGTAACTATTTGCCGATGATATGGTACTTCATATAGAGAACTCTACAGTCTCCACCCAAAAACCATTAGAACCAATAAACAAATACAAGATTAACATACAGAAATCTGTTGTGTTTCTATACACTAATGAGGAAATGTTAGGAAGAGAAAGTAAAACAAATCCCATTTAAAACTGCATCAAAAATTACCTAGGAAGAAACTTCAACAAGGAGGTGAAACACCTATGTTCTGAAAACTATAAAATTTGATGAAGGAAATGGAAATTGATATAAAGAAAAGGAAATATATCCTTTGTCCCTAGATTTGAGGAACTAATGTTATAAAAATGACCATCAATCCCAATGAAATCTACGGATTTAATGCAATCCCTATCAAAATACCTGTGACATATTTCACAGAACTAGAACAAATATTTTTAAAATTCACAGAACTAAGACGAATAATCCTTAAACCACCCTAAAATTCATAGAACAACTATTTCTAAAACTAGGACAACAAAAGACCCCCAGTTTTCAAAGGGCTCTTCATAATAAAGGACAAAGCTAGAGGTTCAACCCTACCAGACTTCAGACTATACTACAGGGTGGTATTTGCTCCAAAACAGACACATAGGTCCGTGGAACAGAAGACAGAGCCCAGAAATAATCCCGCACACTTATGATCAATTAATCTATGACAAAAGAGGCAGGAATATACAAAGAGAAAAGACCGTCTCTTCAACAAGTGGTGCTGGGAAAACTGGACAGCCATATGTATAACAGTGAGAGTAGAACATTCCCTCACACCATATACAAAAACAAACTCAAAATGGGCTAAAGACCTAAATGTAAGACCTGAAAATATAAAACTCTTAGAAGAAAACATAGGCAGAACACTCTTTGACAGAAATTGTAGCATTACTTTTTTGGATCTGTATCCCAAGGCCAAGGAAATAAAAGCAAAAATAAACAAATGGGACATAATTACACTTAAAAGGTTTTGCACAGCAAAGGAAGCAGTTGAGAAGATAGAAAGACAACCTATGAAATGTGAGAAAATATTTGCAAATGATGTGACTGACTCGGTGTTAATGTCCAAATTATACAAACATCTCATACAACTCAAAGGCAAAAAAGACAAACAACCCAACCAAAAAATCAGTTACTGGGCACATGATTCTACTGAGACAATTCTTCAGCAGAACAAATTAAGATGATGCTCTTTAAATAAAACTGGAGTATTCAAACTAACGAGCTCATTTTAAAGGAACTATTACTGACTGTCACCCGTGACCGGCATATAATGGTTGCTTGCATATTTGTTGTCTATGTCAGGGAATGAATGGTATGCTCTGCCAATTACTGGCAGTATATAAAGGTCCATGGGAAGTAGACGACACACACACTTCAGAAACATCCTCTTGCAACCCACCTGAATCCACTTCCCTTGACAACATGTGTTGCAACTACTACGGCAACTCTTGTGGCTATGGCCATGGATTTAGTCCCTATTACCGCTGTGGATATGGGACTCGCTATGGCTGTGGCTATGGCTCAGGATACGGCTGTGGCTATGGCTCCCCTTATGGCTGTGTTTATGGACCAGGATATGGCTGTGGATATGACACTGGCCGCTGCTGCTACTGGACAGTTTGCTACTGGAGATGTTATTCTTCTTGCTGCTAAAACATCACCATCCAAACCTCGTGTGTTCCTGAAATGACACATCTAAAGATACTGAGATTCAAGGATCTATAACCCATGATGTCTATATCCAGGAAACTACATGCCTAACAGAGGCTTTGACCTCCAACTACCCATTTTTAGATTGACATCTTTGTGGCTTGAGGTTCCATGATAGCGTCTGCTTATTGTCTGAAAGTTAGCCTTTAACTTCCTTAATCTCTGATTCACTGTTATGACTGTGTTGATGATCCTAACATCCTCCAGTTGGGGAAATCACTCATTCTCAATAAAAAAGGTGCATTGTTTCTAACAAACCTTTGTGTACTTGCTTGTGAATTAGTCATTTTTTGAGATGTTATGGCCTCTGGTGCAAGTTGGGTAATATCTTGCCTGAACCTTGAGTTCTTCCTTGATATAATACAAGCATTTCTTCTTACATTTGCACCAGAAAAAAATGTCTCCTCCTCCTATTTCTTGTTTCTCACATACTCAGGCGCTCATACACCCAGGCACAAATCTCACAGTATTTCACGACTGTGCTTTGCAGATCCCACTTTGTCTAGGTTGGAGCTGGAGGGGAAAGAGGAGGGGGAATGACACTTTATTCAGGATGTGAATGCAGAGTCCAAGGTAGAGAAGAGGTGCCCTGAGTGCTTAAAGGAATTGAAGAGATATTTTCCAGAATTAATGAGGAATTAGAATTAGACATAGGTATGGAAAACACGAGAATAAAGAACTAAGCAACAGATAAGTGAGAATAAACATATTCTCTTATATCACCTGCCTTTGATGGAACTGAAAATGTATTTGTTTTCATATATCGTGGTTGAGGAAATTGATTGCGGTCACTTAATTGACAAATAGTTTTGAGTAGTTTAGAAAGGGCCTCATCTTAGTGAAGACAAAGTAGGAAAATTATAGACAAGTTACTTGCTCTCACAGTGTTTATATTCTAGTACGTTAAGATAGAAAAACAGAGAGTAGAAAACAATTAAGATGATTTCAAACTGACAGTTGGGAGGGGGGACTAACACCGGTTTATGGGAAAGAGAGAAAGGATCGAAGTATCAGAGGGGTGGTTCAGGGAGGTATTTTGAAGTTGTGATGAGCTGATGCCAATGGCAAAGGAAGATTAGAAAGGGCAGTAGCAAGCGTAAAGTGGGAAAAGAAGTCCGTGAAGTTTTGGCAGAATATGATTTACTAGGCATGTATGAGTTCACTTATATATCCAGAAAAGAGTCTTCACGAACTCTTCCCATACTTTCAAAGTCATTAGTGTTGTGACTCCTTAGTTAAAGAACATCTGAGACACTCAGCTTTACAGAAGTGAGAAAACGGTGGTAATATTTACAAGTATCCTCTAATTTATATGTGCCACACAAATGTTTGACTTCATATTCTTATCGGAGAAATATTGTTTGAGTGTAAGTTATGTGCCAGGCACTGTTCTCAGAGCTGATTATGCAGTGATGTACAGAATCGATATGGTTTCTCTTGTTTTGCATCCATATCCAGATGTTTGAATGGAAAGGTATTCGAAGTAATGCAGTAAAGATAGAAGAATTTTCACTAACCCATGGGTATTGTGGGAAGAAAGTGTGTGTTGGCAGGGTATTGAAAAGTGGCGTGCGTATCACAGGTAATTTGTGAAGTAAAATTGATAGTTTTGAATTTAAAAGATGACAGAAAAGGAAAGAAACTGAAGAATAAGAAAAATTGGAGTGGAGGTATATTTTCTTTATGTTTATTGTTGTGGATTAAACATAGCAGAGTGATCAGATTAGAGCAGTGACGAATATCAGAAAAAAAATAGGTAGAAAGATTTCTCAGCTGAAAGAAAATGTTCCAATCATGAATGTTCTCAGAAAATGAAATCAGCAGCTTCGTGAAAATTCCTGTTGAAGCCACTCTATAGACTACTGGATCATAGCTCATTTTGTGTTGTTGAAATGTGGGATTCCAGTGGAAGGAATCACCTTCCAGAGTTTATACTCCCTTCCAACTTGGATTTCCTAATTGTTACTATAAAAAGTTACTTTCATTTTGATCAGAAAGGAAAGAGGAGAAATAACAGCGGATACCACAGACATACAAAACATCATAAGCAATACTATGAACAGTTATATGGCAACAAATTGGACAGCCTAGAAGAAACAGACAAATTTCTAGAAACATACAGAATGACTAGACTGAATCAAGAAGAAACAGAACATTTGAACAGATTGATCACTAGAAGTGAAGTCGAATCTGTAATTTGAAAAACTCCCAGCAAACAAAAGTCCAGGACCAGAGAGCTTCACAGGGGAATTCTATCAAACATAAAAAGAAGAACTTATACCAATCCTTCTCGAAATGTTCCAGAAAACTGAAGATGAGCAAACACTCCCAAATTCATTCGACAAGGCCACCATTACCCTGATACCAAAGCCAGACAAAGAGATTATAGATAAAAGAAAATTATAGTCCAATATCTTCGATGAACAATAGATGCAAAAGTCCTCACCAAAATATTAGCAAACCAAATCCAATAATACACAAAAGGATCAGATGCCATGATCAAGTTGGATTTATTCCAGGGGCACAAGGATGGATTAGCATGTGCAAATCAATCAATGTGATACACCACATCAACCAAAAGAAAGACCAAAATCACATGATCACATCAATAGATGCAGATAAAGCATTGGAAAAAATTCAACTTCGATTCATGATAAAAATCCTTGCCAAAGTGGGTGTAGAGGGAAAATACATTAGCATAATAAAGGCCATTTACGACAAACCAACAGCCAACACAATACTCAATGGTGAAAAGGTGAAAGCCTTCCTCCTCAATTCAGGAAGGAGACAAGGATGATGACTGTTTCCCCTTCTACTTAAATTGGAAGTTCTAGCCGCAGCAGTCGTAAGAAAAAGAAATTAAGTGTATGCAGATTGGAATGGAAGAGTTAACACCGTAACTATTTGCCGATGATATGGTACTTCATATAGAGAACTCTACAGTCTCCACCCAAAAACCATTAGAACCAATAAACAAATACAAGATTAACATACAGAAATCTGTTGTGTTTCTATACACTAATGAGGAAATGTTAGGAAGAGAAAGTAAAACAAATCCCATTTAAAACTGCATCAAAAATTACCTAGGAAGAAACTTCAACAAGGAGGTGAAACACCTATGCTCTGAAAACTATAAAATTTGATGAAGGAAATTGAAATTGATATAAAGAAAAGGAAATGTATCCTTTGTCCCTAGATTTGAGGAACTAATGTTATAAAAATGACCATCAATCCCAATGAAATCTACGGATTTAATGCAATCCCTATCAAAATACCTGTGACATATTTCACAGAACTAGAACAAATATTTTTAAAATTCACAGAACTAAGACGAATAATCCTTAAACCACCCTAAAATTCATAGAACAACTATTTCTAAAACTAGGACAACAAAAGACCCCCAGTTTTCAAAGGGCTCTTCATAATAAAGGACAAAGCTAGAGGTTCAACCCTACCAGACTTCAGACTATACTACAGGGTGGTATTTGCTCCAAAACAGACACATAGGTCCGTGGAACAGAAGACAGAGCCCAGAAATAATCCCGCACACTTATGATCAATTAATCTATGACAAAAGAGGCAGGAATATACAAAGAGAAAAGACCGTCTCTTCAACAAGTGGTGCTGGGAAAACTGGACAGCCATATGTATAACAGTGAGAGTAGAACATTCCCTCACACCATATACAAAAACAAACTCAAAATGGGCTAAAGACCTAAATGTAAGACCTGAAAATATAAAACTCTTAGAAGAAAACATAGGCAGAACACTCTTTGACAGAAATTGTAGCATTACTTTTTTGGATCTGTATCCCAAGGCCAAGGAAATAAAAGCAAAAATAAACAAATGGGACATAATTACACTTAAAAGGTTTTGCACAGCAAAGGAAGCAGTTGAGAAGATAGAAAGACAACCTATGAAATGTGAGAAAATATTTGCAAATGATGTGACTGACTCGGTGTTAATGTCCAAATTATACAAACATCTCATACAACTCAAAGGCAAAAAAGACAAACAACCCAACCAAAAAATCAGTTACTGGGCACATGATTCTACTGAGACAATTCTTCAGCAGAACAAATTAAGATGATGCTCTTTAAATAAAACTGGAGTATTCAAACTAACGAGCTCATTTTAAAGGAACTATTACTGACTGTCACCCGTGACCGGCATATAATGGTTGCTTGCATATTTGTTGTCTATGTCAGGGAATGAATGGTATGCTCTGCCAATTACTGGCAGTATATAAAGGTCCATGGGAAGTAGACGACACACACACTTCAGAAACATCCTCTTGCAACCCACCTGAATCCACTTCCCTTGACAACATGTGTTGCAACTACTACGGCAACTCTTGTGGCTATGGCCATGGATTTAGTCCCTATTACCGCTGTGGATATGGGACTCGCTATGGCTGTGGCTATGGCTCAGGATACGGCTGTGGCTATGGCTCCCCTTATGGCTGTGTTTATGGACCAGGATATGGCTGTGGATATGACACTGGCCGCTGCTGCTACTGGACAGTTTGCTACTGGAGATGTTATTCTTCTTGCTGCTAAAACATCACCATCCAAACCTCGTGTGTTCCTGAAATGACACATCTAAAGATACTGAGATTCAAGGATCTATAACCCATGATGTCTATATCCAGGAAACTACATGCCTAACAGAGGCTTTGACCTCCAACTACCCATTTTTAGATTGACATCTTTGTGGCTTGAGGTTCCATGATAGCGTCTGCTTATTGTCTGAAAGTTAGCCTTTAACTTCCTTAATCTCTGATTCACTGTTATGACTGTGTTGATGATCCTAACATCCTCCAGTTGGGGAAATCACTCATTCTCAATAAAAAAGGTGCATTGTTTCTAACAAACCTTTGTGTACTTGCTTGTGAATTAGTCATTTTTTGAGATGTTATGGCCTCTGGTGCAAGTTGGGTAATATCTTGCCTGAACCTTGAGTTCTTCCTTGATATAATACAAGCATTTCTTCTTACATTTGCACCAGAAAAAAATGTCTCCTCCTCCTATTTCTTGTTTCTCACATACTCAGGCGCTCATACACCCAGGCACAAATCTCACAGTATTTGACGACTGTGCTTTGCAGATCCCACTTTGTCTAGGTTGGAGCTGGAGGGGAAAGAGGAGGGGGAATGACACTTTATTCAGGATGTGAATGCAGAGTCCAAGGTAGAGAAGAGGTGCCCTGAGTGCTTAAAGGAATTGAAGAGATATTTTCCAGAATTAATGAGGAATTAGAATTAGACATAGGTATGGAAAACACGAGAATAAAGAACTAAGCAACAGATAAGTGAGAATAAACATATTCTCTTATATCACCTGCCTTTGATGGAACTGAAAATGTATTTGTTTTCATATATCGTGGTTGAGGAAATTGATTGCGGTCACTTAATTGACAAATAGTTTTGAGTAGTTTAGAAAGGGCCTCATCTTAGTGAAGACAAAGTAGGAAAATTATAGACAAGTTACTTGCTCTCACAGTGTTTATATTCTAGTACGTTAAGATAGAAAAACAGAGAGTAGAAAACAATTAAGATGATTTCAAACTGACAGTTGGGAGGGGGGACTAACACCGGTTTATGGGAAAGAGAGAAAGGATCGAAGTATCAGAGGGGTGGTTCAGGGAGGTATTTTGAAGTTGTGATGAGCTGATGCCAATGGCAAAGGAAGATTAGAAAGGGCAGTAGCAAGCGTAAAGTGGGAAAAGAAGTCCGTGAAGTTTTGGCAGAATATGATTTACTAGGCATGTATGAGTTCACTTATATATCCAGAAAAGAGTCTTCACGAACTCTTCCCATACTTTCAAAGTCATTAGTGTTGTGACTCCTTAGTTAAAGAACATCTGAGACACTCAGCTTTACAGAAGTGAGAAAACGGTGGTAATATTTACAAGTATCCTCTAATTTATATGTGCCACACAAATGTTTGACTTCCTATTCTTATCGGAGAAATATTGTTTGAGTGTAAGTTATGTGCCAGGCACTGTTCTCAGAGCTGATTATGCAGTGATGTACAGAATCGATATGGTTTCTCTTGTTTTGCATCCATATCCAGATGTTTGAATGGAAAGGTATTCGAAGTAATGCAGTAAAGATAGAAGAATTTTCACTAACCCATGGGTATTGTGGGAAGAAAGTGTGTGTTGGCAGGGTATTGAAAAGTGGCGTGCGTATCACAGGTAATTTGTGAAGTAAAATTGATAGTTTTGAATTTAAAAGATGACAGAAAAGGAAAGAAACTGAAGAATAAGAAAAATTGGAGTGGAGGTATATTTTCTTTATGTTTATTGTTGTGGATTAAACATAGCAGAGTGATCAGATTAGAGCAGTGACGAATATCAGAAAAAAAATAGGTAGAAAGATTTCTCAGCTGAAAGAAAATGTTCCAATCATGAATGTTCTCAGAAAATGAAATCAGCAGCTTCGTGAAAATTCCTGTTGAAGCCACTCTATAGACTACTGGATCATAGCTCATTTTGTGTTGTTGAAATGTGGGATTCCAGTGGAAGGAATCACCTTCCAGAGTTTATACTCCCTTCCAACTTGGATTTCCTAATTGTTACTATAAAAAGTTACTTTCATTTTGATCAGAAAGGAAAGAGGAGAAATAACAGCGGATACCACAGACATACAAAACATCATAAGCAATACTATGAACAGTTATATGCCAACAAATTGGACAGCCTAGAAGAAACAGACAAATTTCTAGAAACATACAGAATGACTAGACTGAATCAAGAAGAAACAGAACATTTGAACAGATTGATCACTAGAAGTGAAGTCGAATCTGTAATTTGAAAAACTCCCAGCAAACAAAAGTCCAGGACCAGAGAGCTTCACAGGGGAATTCTATCAAACATAAAAAGAAGAACTTATACCAATCCTTCTCGAAATGTTCCAGAAAACTGAAGATGAGCAAACACTCCCAAATTCATTCGACAAGGCCACCATTACCCTGATACCAAAGCCAGACAAAGAGATTATAGATAAAAGAAAATTATAGTCCAATATCTTCGATGAACAATAGATGCAAAAGTCCTCACCAAAATATTAGCAAACCAAATCCAATAATACACAAAAGGATCATACGCCATGATCAAGTTGGATTTATTCCAGGGGCACAAGGATGGATTAGCATGTGCAAATCAATCAATGTGATACACCACATCAACCAAAAGAAAGACCAAAATCACATGATCACATCAATAGATGCAGATAAAGCATTGGAAAAAATTCAACTTCGATTCATGATAAAAATCCTTGCCAAAGTGGGTGTAGAGGGAAAATACATTAGCATAATAAAGGCCATTTACGACAAACCAACAGCCAACACAATACTCAATGGTGAAAAGGTGAAAGCCTTCCTCCTCAATTCAGGAAGGAGACAAGGATGATGACTGTTTCCCCTTCTACTTAAATTGGAAGTTCTAGCCGCAGCAGTCGTAAGAAAAAGAAATTAAGTGTATGCAGATTGGAACGGAAGAGTTAACACCGTAACTATTTGCCGATGATATGGTACTTCATATAGAGAACTCTACAGTCTCCACCCAAAAACCATTAGAACCAATAAACAAATACAAGATTAACATACAGAAATCTGTTGTGTTTCTATACACTAATGAGGAAATGTTAGGAAGAGAAAGTAAAACAAATCCCATTTAAAACTGCATCAAAAATTACCTAGGAAGAAACTTCAACAAGGAGGTGAAACACCTATGCTCTGAAAACTATAAAATTTGATGAAGGAAATGGAAATTGATATAAAGAAAAGGAAATGTATCCTTTGTCCCTAGATTTGAGGAACTAATGTTATAAAAATGACCATCAATCCCAATGAAATCTACGGATTTAATGCAATCCCTATCAAAATACCTGTGACATATTTCACAGAACTAGAACAAATATTTTTAAAATTCACAGAACTAAGACGAATAATCCTTAAACCACCCTAAAATTCATAGAACAACTATTTCTAAAACTAGGACAACAAAAGACCCCCAGTTTTCAAAGGGCTCTTCATAATAAAGGACAAAGCTAGAGGTTCAACCCTACCAGACTTCAGACTATACTACAGGGTGGTATTTGCTCCAAAACAGACACATAGGTCCGTGGAACAGAAGACAGAGCCCAGAAATAATCCCGCACACTTATGATCAATTAATCTATGACAAAAGAGGCAGGAATATACAAAGAGAAAAGACCGTCTCTTCAACAAGTGGTGCTGGGAAAACTGGACAGCCATATGTATAACAGTGAGAGTAGAACATTCCCTCACACCATATACAAAAACAAACTCAAAATGGGCTAAAGACCTAAATGTAAGACCTGAAAATATAAAACTCTTAGAAGAAAACATAGGCAGAACACTCTTTGACAGAAATTGTAGCATTACTTTTTTGGATCTGTATCCCAAGGCCAAGGAAATAAAAGCAAAAATAAACAAATGGGACATAATTACACTTAAAAGGTTTTGCACAGCAAAGGAAGCAGTTGAGAAGATAGAAAGACAACCTATGAAATGTGAGAAAATATTTGCAAATGATGTGACTGACTCGGTGTTAATGTCCAAATTATACAAACATCTCATACAACTCAAAGGCAAAAAAGACAAACAACCCAACCAAAAAATCAGTTACTGGGCACATGATTCTACTGAGACAATTCTTCAGCAGAACAAATTAAGATGATGCTCTTTAAATAAAACTGGAGTATTCAAACTAACGAGCTCATTTTAAAGGAACTATTACTGACTGTCACCCGTGACCGGCATATAATGGTTGCTTGCATATTTGTTGTCTATGTCAGGGAATGAATGGTATGCTCTGCCAATTACTGGCAGTATATAAAGGTCCATGGGAAGTAGACGACACACACACTTCAGAAACATCCTCTTGCAACCCACCTGAATCCACTTCCCTTGACAACATGTGTTGCAACTACTACGGCAACTCTTGTGGCTATGGCCATGGATTTAGTCCCTATTACCGCTGTGGATACTCGCTATGGCTGTGGCTATGGCTCAGGATACGGCTGTGGCTATGGCTCCCCTTATGGCTGTGTTTATGGACCAGGATATGGCTGTGGATATGACACTGGCCGCTGCTGCTACTGGACAGTTTGCTACTGGAGATGTTATTCTTCTTGCTGCTAAAACATCACCATCCAAACCTCGTGTGTTCCTGAAATGACACATCTAAAGATACTGAGATTCAAGGATCTATAACCCATGATGTCTATATCCAGGAAACTACATGCCTAACAGAGGCTTTGACCTCCAACTACCCATTTTTAGATTGACATCTTTGTGGCTTGAGGTTCCATGATAGCGTCTGCTTATTGTCTGAAAGTTAGCCTTTAACTTCCTTAATCTCTGATTCACTGTTATGACTGTGTTGATGATCCTAACATCCTCCAGTTGGGGAAATCACTCATTCTCAATAAAAAAGGTGCATTGTTTCTAACAAACCTTTGTGTACTTGCTTGTGAATTAGTCATTTTTTGAGATGTTATGGCCTCTGGTGAAAGTTGGGTAATATCTTGCCTGAACCTTGAGTTCTTCCTTGATATAATACAAGCATTTCTTCTTACATTTGCACCAGAAAAAAATGTCTCCTCCTCCTATTTCTTGTTTCTCACATACTCAGGCGCTCATACACCCAGGCACAAATCTCACAGTATTTCACGACTGTGCTTTGCAGATCCCACTTTGTCTAGGTTGGAGCTGGAGGGGAAAGAGGAGGGGAAATGACACTTTATTCAGGATGTGAATGCAGAGTCCAAGGTAGAGAAGAGGTGCCCTGAGTGCTTAAAGGAATTGAAGAGATATTTTCCAGAATTAATGAGGAATTAGAATTAGACATAGGTATGGAAAACACGAGAATAAAGAACTAAGCAACAGATAAGTGAGAATAAACATATTCTCTTATATCACCTGCCTTTGATGGAACTGAAAATGTATTTGTTTTCATATATCGTGGTTGAGGAAATTGATTGCGGTCACTTAATTGACAAATAGTTTTGAGTAGTTTAGAAAGGGCCTCATCTTAGTGAAGACAAAGTAGGAAAATTATAGACAAGTTACTTGCTCTCACAGTGTTTATATTCTAGTACGTTAAGATAGAAAAACAGAGAGTAGAAAACAATTAAGATGATTTCAAACTGACAGTTGGGAGGGGGGACTAACACCGGTTTATGGGAAAGAGAGAAAGGATCGAAGTATCAGAGGGGTGGTTCAGGGAGGTATTTTGAAGTTGTGATGAGCTGATGCCAATGGCAAAGGAAGATTAGAAAGGGCAGTAGCAAGCGTAAAGTGGGAAAAGAAGTCCGTGAAGTTTTGGCAGAATATGATTTACTAGGCATGTATGAGTTCACTTATATATCCAGAAAAGAGTCTTCACGAACTCTTCCCATACTTTCAAAGTCATTAGTGTTGTGACTCCTTAGTTAAAGAACATCTGAGACACTCAGCTTTACAGAAGTGAGAAAACGGTGGTAATATTTACAAGTATCCTCTAATTTATATGTGCCACACAAATGTTTGACTTCCTATTCTTATCGGAGAAATATTGTTTGAGTGTAAGTTATGTGCCAGGCACTGTTCTCAGAGCTGATTATGCAGTGATGTACAGAATCGATATGGTTTCTCTTGTTTTGCATCCATATCCAGATGTTTGAATGGAAAGGTATTCGAAGTAATGCAGTAAAGATAGAAGAATTTTCACTAACCCATGGGTATTGTGGGAAGAAAGTGTGTGTTGGCAGGGTATTGAAAAGTGGCGTGCGTATCACAGGTAATTTGTGAAGTAAAATTGATAGTTTTGAATTTAAAAGATGACAGAAAAGGAAAGAAACTGAAGAATAAGAAAAATTGGAGTGGAGGTATATTTTCTTTATGTTTATTGTTGTGGATTAAACATAGCAGAGTGATCAGATTAGAGCAGTGACGAATATCAGAAAAAAAATAGGTAGAAAGATTTCTCAGCTGAAAGAAAATGTTCCAATCATGAATGTTCTCAGAAAATGAAATCAGCAGCTTCGTGAAAATTCCTGTTGAAGCCACTCTATAGACTACTGGATCATAGCTCATTTTGTGTTGTTGAAATGTGGGATTCCAGTGGAAGGAATCACCTTCCAGAGTTTATACTCCCTTCCAACTTGGATTTCCTAATTGTTACTATAAAAAGTTACTTTCATTTTGATCAGAAAGGAAAGAGGAGAAATAACAGCGGATACCACAGACATACAAAACATCATAAGCAATACTATGAACAGTTATATGGCAACAAATTGGACAGCCTAGAAGAAACAGACAAATTTCTAGAAACATACAGAATGACTAGACTGAATCAAGAAGAAACAGAACATTTGAACAGATTGATCACTAGAAGTGAAGTCGAATCTGTAATTTGAAAAACTCCCAGCAAACAAAAGTCCAGGACCAGAGAGCTTCACAGGGGAATTCTATCAAACATAAAAAGAAGAACTTATACCAATCCTTCTCGAAATGTTCCAGAAAACTGAAGATGAGCAAACACTCCCAAATTCATTCGACAAGGCCACCATTACCCTGATACCAAAGCCAGACAAAGAGATTATAGATAAAAGAAAATTATAGTCCAATATCTTCGATGAACAATAGATGCAAAAGTCCTCACCAAAATATTAGCAAACCAAATCCAATAATACACAAAAGGATCAGACGCCATGATCAAGTTGGATTTATTCCAGGGGCACAAGGATGGATTAGCATGTGCAAATCAATCAATGTGATACACCACATCAACCAAAAGAAAGACCAAAATCACATGATCACATCAATAGATGCAGATAAAGCATTGGAAAAAATTCAACTTCGATTCATGATAAAAATCCTTGCCAAAGTGGGTGTAGAGGGAAAATACATAAGCATAATAAAGGCCATTTACGACAAACCAACAGCCAACACAATACTCAATGGTGAAAAGGTGAAAGCCTTCCTCCTCAATTCAGGAAGGAGACAAGGATGATGACTGTTTCCCCTTCTACTTAAATTGGAAGTTCTAGCCGCAGCAGTCGTAAGAAAAAGAAATTAAGTGTATGCAGATTGGAACGGAAGAGTTAACACCGTAACTATTTGCCGATGATATGGTACTTCATATAGAGAACTCTACAGTCTCCACCCAAAAACCATTAGAACCAATAAACAAATACAAGATTAACATACAGAAATCTGTTGTGTTTCTATACACTAATGAGGAAATGTTAGGAAGAGAAAGTAAAACAAATCCCATTTAAAACTGCATCAAAAATTACCTAGGAAGAAACTTCAACAAGGAGGTGAAACACCTATGCTCTGAAAACTATAAAATTTGATGAAGGAAATTGAAATTGATATAAAGAAAAGGAAATATATCCTTTGTCCCTAGATTTGAGGAACTAATGTTATAAAAATGACCATCAATCCCAATGAAATCTACGGATTTAATGCAATCCCTATCAAAATACCTGTGACATTTTTCACAGAACTAGAACAAATATTTTTAAAATTCACAGAACTAAGACGAATAATCCTTAAACCACCCTAAAATTCATAGAACAACTATTTCTAAAACTAGGACAACAAAAGACCCCCAGTTTTCAAAGGGCTCTTCATAATAAAGGACAAAGCTAGAGGTTCAACCCTACCAGACTTCAGACTATACTACAGGGTGGTATTTGCTCCAAAACAGACACATAGGTCCGTGGAACAGAAGACAGAGCCCAGAAATAATCCCGCACACTTATGATCAATTAATCTATGACAAAAGAGGCAGGAATATACAAAGAGAAAAGACCGTCTCTTCAACAAGTGGTGCTGGGAAAACTGGACAGCCATATGTATAACAGTGAGAGTAGAACATTCCCTCACACCATATACAAAAACAAACTCAAAATGGGCTAAAGACCTAAATGTAAGACCTGAAAATATAAAACTCTTAGAAGAAAACATAGGCAGAACACTCTTTGACAGAAATTGTAGCATTACTTTTTTGGATCTGTATCCCAAGGCCAAGGAAATAAAAGCAAAAATAAACAAATGGGACATAATTACACTTAAAAGGTTTTGCACAGCAAAGGAAGCAGTTGAGAAGATAGAAAGACAACCTATGAAATGTGAGAAAATATTTGCAAATGATGTGACTGACTCGGTGTTAATGTCCAAATTATACAAACATCTCATACAACTCAAAGGCAAAAAAGACAAACAACCCAACCAAAAAATCAGTTACTGGGCACATGATTCTACTGAGACAATTCTTCAGCAGAACAAATTAAGATGATGCTCTTTAAATAAAACTGGAGTATTCAAACTAACGAGCTCATTTTAAAGGAACTATTACTGACTGTCACCCGTGACCGGCATATAATGGTTGCTTGCATATTTGTTGTCTATGTCAGGGAATGAATGGTATGCTCTGCCAATTACTGGCAGTATATAAAGGTCCATGGGAAGTAGACGACACACACACTTCAGAAACATCCTCTTGCAACCCACCTGAATCCACTTCCCTTGACAACATGTGTTGCAACTACTACGGCAACTCTTGTGGCTATGGCCATGGATTTAGTCCCTATTACCGCTGTGGATATGGGACTCGCTATGGCTGTGGCTATGGCTCAGGATACGGCTGTGGCTATGGCTCCCCTTATGGCTGTGTTTATGGACCAGGATATGGCTGTGGATATGACACTGGCCGCTGCTGCTACTGGCCAGTTTGCTACTGGAGATGTTATTCTTCTTGCTGCTAAAACATCACCATCCAAACCTCGTGTGTTCCTGAAATGACACATCTAAAGATACTGAGATTCAAGGATCTATAACCCATGATGTCTATATCCAGGAAACTACATGCCTAACAGAGGCTTTGACCTCCAACTACCCATTTTTAGATTGACATCTTTGTGGCTTGAGGTTCCATGATAGCGTCTGCTTATTGTCTGAAAGTTAGCCTTTAACTTCCTTAATCTCTGATTCACTGTTATGACTGTGTTGATGATCCTAACATCCTCCAGTTGGGGAAATCACTCATTCTCAATAAAAAAGGTGCATTGTTTCTAACAAACCTTTGTGTACTTGCTTGTGAATTAGTCATTTTTTGAGATGTTATGGCCTCTGGTGCAAGTTGGGTAATATCTTGCCTGAACCTTGAGTTCTTCCTTGATATAATACAAGCATTTCTTCTTACATTTGCACCAGAAAAAAATGTCTCCTCCTCCTATTTCTTGTTTCTCACATACTCAGGCGCTCATACACCCAGGCACAAATCTCACAGTATTTGACGACTGTGCTTTGCAGATCCCACTTTGTCTAGGTTGGAGCTGGAGGGGAAAGAGGAGGGGGAATGACACTTTATTCAGGATGTGAATGCAGAGTCCAAGGTAGAGAAGAGGTGCCCTGAGTGCTTAAAGGAATTGAAGAGATATTTTCCAGAATTAATGAGGAATTAGAATTAGACATAGGTATGGAAAACACGAGAATAAAGAACTAAGCAACAGATAAGTGAGAATAAACATATTCTCTTATATCACCTGCCTTTGATGGAACTGAAAATGTATTTGTTTTCATATATCGTGGTTGAGGAAATTGATTGCGGTCACTTAATTGACAAATAGTTTTGAGTAGTTTAGAAAGGGCCTCATCTTAGTGAAGACAAAGTAGGAAAATTATAGACAAGTTACTTGCTCTCACAGTGTTTATATTCTAGTACGTTAAGATAGAAAAACAGAGAGTAGAAAACAATTAAGATGATTTCAAACTGACAGTTGGGAGGGGGGACTAACACCGGTTTATGGGAAAGAGAGAAAGGATCGAAGTATCAGAGGGGTGGTTCAGGGAGGTATTTTGAAGTTGTGATGAGCTGATGCCAATGGCAAAGGAAGATTAGAAAGGGCAGTAGCAAGCGTAAAGTGGGAAAAGAAGTCCGTGAAGTTTTGGCAGAATATGATTTACTAGGCATGTATGAGTTCACTTATATATCCAGAAAAGAGTCTTCACGAACTCTTCCCATACTTTCAAAGTCATTAGTGTTGTGACTCCTTAGTTAAAGAACATCTGAGACACTCAGCTTTACAGAAGTGAGAAAACGGTGGTAATATTTACAAGTATCCTCTAATTTATATGTGCCACACAAATGTTTGACTTCCTATTCTTATCGGAGAAATATTGTTTGAGTGTAAGTTATGTGCCAGGCACTGTTCTCAGAGCTGATTATGCAGTGATGTACAGAATCGATATGGTTTCTCTTGTTTTGCATCCATATCCAGATGTTTGAATGGAAAGGTATTCGAAGTAATGCAGTAAAGATAGAAGAATTTTCACTAACCCATGGGTATTGTGGGAAGAAAGTGTGTGTTGGCAGGGTATTGAAAAGTGGCGTGCGTATCACAGGTAATTTGTGAAGTAAAATTGATAGTTTTGAATTTAAAAGATGACAGAAAAGGAAAGAAACTGAAGAATAAGAAAAATTGGAGTGGAGGTATATTTTCTTTATGTTTATTGTTGTGGATTAAACATAGCAGAGTGATCAGATTAGAGCAGTGACGAATATCAGAAAAAAATAGGTAGAAAGATTTCTCAGCTGAAAGAAAATGTTCCAATCATGAATGTTCTCAGAAAATGAAATCAGCAGCTTCGTGAAAATTCCTGTTGAAGCCACTCTATAGACTACTGGATCATAGCTCATTTTGTGTTGTTGAAATGTGGGATTCCAGTGGAAGGAATCACCTTCCAGAGTTTATACTCCCTTCCAACTTGGATTTCCTAATTGTTACTATAAAAAGTTACTTTCATTTTGATCAGAAAGGAAAGAGGAGAAATAACAGCGGATACCACAGACATACAAAACATCATAAGCAATACTATGAACAGTTATATGGCAACAAATTGGACAGCCTAGAAGAAACAGACAAATTTCTAGAAACATACAGAATGACTAGACTGAATCAAGAAGAAACAGAACATTTGAACAGATTGATCACTAGAAGTGAAGTCGAATCTGTAATTTGAAAAACTCCCAGCAAACAAAAGTCCAGGACCAGAGAGCTTCACAGGGGAATTCTATCAAACATAAAAAGAAGAACTTATACCAATCCTTCTCGAAATGTTCCAGAAAACTGAAGATGAGCAAACACTCCCAAATTCATTCGACAAGGCCACCATTACCCTGATACCAAAGCCAGACAGAGATTATAGATAAAAGAAAATTATAGTCCAATATCTTCGATGAACAATAGATGCAAAAGTCCTCACCAAAATATTAGCAAACCAAATCCAATAATACACAAAAGGATCAGACGCCATGATCAAGTTGGATTTATTCCAGGGGCACAAGGATGGATTAGCATGTGCAAATCAATCAATGTGATACACCACATCAACCAAAAGAAAGACCAAAATCACATGATCACATCAATAGATGCAGATAAAGCATTGGAAAAAATTCAACTTCGATTCATGATAAAAATCCTTGCCAAAGTGGGTGTAGAGGGAAAATACATAAGCATAATAAAGGCCATTTACGACAAACCAACAGCCAACACAATACTCAATGGTGAAAAGGTGAAAGCCTTCCTCCTCAATTCAGGAAGGAGACAAGGATGATGACTGTTTCCCCTTCTACTTAAATTGGAAGTTCTAGCCGCAGCAGTCGTAAGAAAAAGAAATTAAGTGTATGCAGATTGGAACGGAAGAGTTAACACCGTAACTATTTGCCGATGATATGGTACTTCATATAGAGAACTCTACAGTCTCCACCCAAAAACCATTAGAACCAATAAACAAATACAAGATTAACATACAGAAATCTGTTGTGTTTCTATACACTAATGAGGAAATGTTAGGAAGAGAAAGTAAAACAAATCCCATTTAAAACTGCATCAAAAATTACCTAGGAAGAAACTTCAACAAGGAGGTGAAACACCTATGCTCTGAAAACTATAAAATTTGATGAAGGAAATGGAAATTGATATAAAGAAAAGGAAATATATCCTTTGTCCCTAGATTTGAGGAACTAATGTTATAAAAATGACCATCAATCCCAATGAAATCTACGGATTTAATGCAATCCCTATCAAAATACCTGTGACATATTTCACAGAACTAGAACAAATATTTTTAAAATTCACAGAACTAAGACGAATAATCCTTAAACCACCCTAAAATTCATAGAACAACTATTTCTAAAACTAGGACAACAAAAGACCCCCAGTTTTCAAAGGGCTCTTCATAATAAAGGACAAAGCTAGAGGTTCAACCCTACCAGACTTCAGACTATACTACAGGGTGGTATTTGCTCCAAAACAGACACATAGGTCCGTGGAACAGAAGACAGAGCCCAGAAATAATCCCGCACACTTATGATCAATTAATCTATGACAAAAGAGGCAGGAATATACAAAGAGAAAAGACCGTCTCTTCAACAAGTGGTGCTGGGAAAACTGGACAGCCATATGTATAACAGTGAGAGTAGAACATTCCCTCACACCATATACAAAAACAAACTCAAAATGGGCTAAAGACCTAAATGTAAGACCTGAAAATATAAAACTCTTAGAAGAAAACATAGGCAGAACACTCTTTGACAGAAATTGTAGCATTACTTTTTTGGATCTGTATCCCAAGGCCAAGGAAATAAAAGCAAAAATAAACAAATGGGACATAATTACACTTAAAAGGTTTTGCACAG
Organism: Balaenoptera ricei; assembly: GCF_028023285.1. Classification (NCBI taxonomy): domain Eukaryota; kingdom Metazoa; phylum Chordata; class Mammalia; order Artiodactyla; family Balaenopteridae; genus Balaenoptera; species Balaenoptera ricei. The sequence goes on from NW_026777654.1 coordinate 63,605, forward strand.
CAAAGGAAGCAGTTGAGAAGATAGAAAGACAACCTATGAAATGTGAGAAAATATTTGCAAATGATGTGACTGACTCGGTGTTAATGTCCAAATTATACAAACATCTCATACAACTCAAAGGCAAAAAAGACAAACAACCCAACCAAAAAATCAGTTACTGGGCACATGATTCTACTGAGACAATTCTTCAGCAGAACAAATTAAGATGATGCTCTTTAAATAAAACTGGAGTATTCAAACTAACGAGCTCATTTTAAAGGAACTATTACTGACTGTCACCCGTGACCGGCATATAATGGTTGCTTGCATATTTGTTGTCTATGTCAGGGAATGAATGGTATGCTCTGCCAATTACTGGCAGTATATAAAGGTCCATGGGAAGTAGACGACACACACACTTCAGAAACATCCTCTTGCAACCCACCTGAATCCACTTCCCTTGACAACATGTGTTGCAACTACTACGGCAACTCTTGTGGCTATGGCCATGGATTTAGTCCCTATTACCGCTGTGGATATGGGACTCGCTATGGCTGTGGCTATGGCTCAGGATACGGCTGTGGCTATGGCTCCCCTTATGGCTGTGTTTATGGACCAGGATATGGCTGTGGATATGACACTGGCCGCTGCTGCTACTGGCCAGTTTGCTACTGGAGATGTTATTCTTCTTGCTGCTAAAACATCACCATCCAAACCTCGTGTGTTCCTGAAATGACACATCTAAAGATACTGAGATTCAAGGATCTATAACCCATGATGTCTATATCCAGGAAACTACATGCCTAACAGAGGCTTTGACCTCCAACTACCCATTTTTAGATTGACATCTTTGTGGCTTGAGGTTCCATGATAGCGTCTGCTTATTGTCTGAAAGTTAGCCTTTAACTTCCTTAATCTCTGATTCACTGTTATGACTGTGTTGATGATCCTAACATCCTCCAGTTGGGGAAATCACTCATTCTCAATAAAAAAGGTGCATTGTTTCTAACAAACCTTTGTGTACTTGCTTGTGAATTAGTCATTTTTTGAGATGTTATGGCCTCTGGTGCAAGTTGGGTAATATCTTGCCTGAACCTTGAGTTCTTCCTTGATATAATACAAGCATTTCTTCTTACATTTGCACCAGAAAAAAATGTCTCCTCCTCCTATTTCTTGTTTCTCACATACTCAGGCGCTCATACACCCAGGCACAAATCTCACAGTATTTCACGACTGTGCTTTGCAGATCCCACTTTGTCTAGGTTGGAGCTGGAGGGGAAAGAGGAGGGGGAATGACACTTTATTCAGGATGTGAATGCAGAGTCCAAGGTAGAGAAGAGGTGCCCTGAGTGCTTAAAGGAATTGAAGAGATATTTTCCAGAATTAATGAGGAATTAGAATTAGACATAGGTATGGAAAACACGAGAATAAAGAACTAAGCAACAGATAAGTGAGAATAAACATATTCTCTTATATCACCTGCCTTTGATGGAACTGAAAATGTATTTGTTTTCATATATCGTGGTTGAGGAAATTGATTGCGGTCACTTAATTGACAAATAGTTTTGAGTAGTTTAGAAAGGGCCTCATCTTAGTGAAGACAAAGTAGGAAAATTATAGACAAGTTACTTGCTCTCACAGTGTTTATATTCTAGTACGTTAAGATAGAAAAACAGAGAGTAGAAAACAATTAAGATGATTTCAAACTGACAGTTGGGAGGGGGGACTAACACCGGTTTATGGGAAAGAGAGAAAGGATCGAAGTATCAGAGGGGTGGTTCAGGGAGGTATTTTGAAGTTGTGATGAGCTGATGCCAATGGCAAAGGAAGATTAGAAAGGGCAGTAGCAAGCGTAAAGTGGGAAAAGAAGTCCGTGAAGTTTTGGCAGAATATGATTTACTAGGCATGTATGAGTTCACTTATATATCCAGAAAAGAGTCTTCACGAACTCTTCCCATACTTTCAAAGTCATTAGTGTTGTGACTCCTTAGTTAAAGAACATCTGAGACACTCAGCTTTACAGAAGTGAGAAAACGGTGGTAATATTTACAAGTATCCTCTAATTTATATGTGCCACACAAATGTTTGACTTCCTATTCTTATCGGAGAAATATTGTTTGAGTGTAAGTTATGTGCCAGGCACTGTTCTCAGAGCTGATTATGCAGTGATGTACAGAATCGATATGGTTTCTCTTGTTTTGCATCCATATCCAGATGTTTGAATGGAAAGGTATTCGAAGTAATGCAGTAAAGATAGAAGAATTTTCACTAACCCATGGGTATTGTGGGAAGAAAGTGTGTGTTGGCAGGGTATTGAAAAGTGGCGTGCGTATCACAGGTAATTTGTGAAGTAAAATTGATAGTTTTGAATTTAAAAGATGACAGAAAAGGAAAGAAACTGAAGAATAAGAAAAATTGGAGTGGAGGTATATTTTCTTTATGTTTATTGTTGTGGATTAAACATAGCAGAGTGATCAGATTAGAGCAGTGACGAATATCAGAAAAAAATAGGTAGAAAGATTTCTCAGCTGAAAGAAAATGTTCCAATCATGAATGTTCTCAGAAAATGAAATCAGCAGCTTCGTGAAAATTCCTGTTGAAGCCACTCTATAGACTACTGGATCATAGCTCATTTTGTGTTGTTGAAATGTGGGATTCCAGTGGAAGGAATCACCTTCCAGAGTTTATACTCCCTTCCAACTTGGATTTCCTAATTGTTACTATAAAAAGTTACTTTCATTTTGATCAGAAAGGAAAGAGGAGAAATAACAGCGGATACCACAGACATACAAAACATCATAAGCAATACTATGAACAGTTATATGGCAACAAATTGGACAGCCTAGAAGAAACAGACAAATTTCTAGAAACATACAGAATGACTAGACTGAATCAAGAAGAAACAGAACATTTGAACAGATTGATCACTAGAAGTGAAGTCGAATCTGTAATTTGAAAAACTCCCAGCAAACAAAAGTCCAGGACCAGAGAGCTTCACAGGGGAATTCTATCAAACATAAAAAGAAGAACTTATACCAATCCTTCTCGAAATGTTCCAGAAAACTGAAGATGAGCAAACACTCCCAAATTCATTCGACAAGGCCACCATTACCCTGATACCAAAGCCAGACAAAGAGATTATAGATAAAAGAAAATTATAGTCCAATATCTTCGATGAACAATAGATGCAAAAGTCCTCACCAAAATATTAGCAAACCAAATCCAATAATACACAAAAGGATCAGACGCCATGATCAAGTTGGATTTATTCCAGGGGCACAAGGATGGATTAGCATGTGCAAATCAATCAATGTGATACACCACATCAACCAAAAGAAAGACCAAAATCACATGATCACATCAATAGATGCAGATAAAGCATTGGAAAAAATTCAACTTCGATTCATGATAAAAATCCTTGCCAAAGTGGGTGTAGAGGGAAAATACATAAGCATAATAAAGGCCATTTACGACAAACCAACAGCCAACACAATACTCAATGGTGAAAAGGTGAAAGCCTTCCTCCTCAATTCAGGAAGGAGACAAGGATGATGACTGTTTCCCCTTCTACTTAAATTGGAAGTTCTAGCCGCAGCAGTCGTAAGAAAAAGAAATTAAGTGTATGCAGATTGGAACGGAAGAGTTAACACCGTAACTATTTGCCGATGATATGGTACTTCATATAGAGAACTCTACAGTCTCCACCCAAAAACCATTAGAACCAATAAACAAATACAAGATTAACATACAGAAATCTGTTGTGTTTCTATACACTAATGAGGAAATGTTAGGAAGAGAAAGTAAAACAAATCCCATTTAAAACTGCATCAAAAATTACCTAGGAAGAAACTTCAACAAGGAGGTGAAACACCTATGTTCTGAAAACTATAAAATTTGATGAAGGAAATGGAAATTGATATAAAGAAAAGGAAATATATCCTTTGTCCCTAGATTTGAGGAACTAATGTTATAAAAATGACCATCAATCCCAATGAAATCTACGGATTTAATGCAATCCCTATCAAAATACCTGTGACATATTTCACAGAACTAGAACAAATATTTTTAAAATTCACAGAACTAAGACGAATAATCCTTAAACCACCCTAAAATTCATAGAACAACTATTTCTAAAACTAGGACAACAAAAGACCCCCAGTTTTCAAAGGGCTCTTCATAATAAAGGACAAAGCTAGAGGTTCAACCCTACCAGACTTCAGACTATACTACAGGGTGGTATTTGCTCCAAAACAGACACATAGGTCCGTGGAACAGAAGACAGAGCCCAGAAATAATCCCGCACACTTATGATCAATTAATCTATGACAAAAGAGGCAGGAATATACAAAGAGAAAAGACCGTCTCTTCAACAAGTGGTGCTGGGAAAACTGGACAGCCATATGTATAACAGTGAGAGTAGAACATTCCCTCACACCATATACAAAAACAAACTCAAAATGGGCTAAAGACCTAAATGTAAGACCTGAAAATATAAAACTCTTAGAAGAAAACATAGGCAGAACACTCTTTGACAGAAATTGTAGCATTACTTTTTTGGATCTGTATCCCAAGGCCAAGGAAATAAAAGCAAAAATAAACAAATGGGACATAATTACACTTAAAAGGTTTTGCACAGCAAAGGAAGCAGTTGAGAAGATAGAAAGACAACCTATGAAATGTGAGAAAATATTTGCAAATGATGTGACTGACTCGGTGTTAATGTCCAAATTATACAAACATCTCATACAACTCAAAGGCAAAAAAGACAAACAACCCAACCAAAAAATCAGTTACTGGGCACATGATTCTACTGAGACAATTCTTCAGCAGAACAAATTAAGATGATGCTCTTTAAATAAAACTGGAGTATTCAAACTAACGAGCTCATTTTAAAGGAACTATTACTGACTGTCACCCGTGACCGGCATATAATGGTTGCTTGCATATTTGTTGTCTATGTCAGGGAATGAATGGTATGCTCTGCCAATTACTGGCAGTATATAAAGGTCCATGGGAAGTAGACGACACACACACTTCAGAAACATCCTCTTGCAACCCACCTGAATCCACTTCCCTTGACAACATGTGTTGCAACTACTACGGCAACTCTTGTGGCTATGGCCATGGATTTAGTCCCTATTACCGCTGTGGATATGGGACTCGCTATGGCTGTGGCTATGGCTCAGGATACGGCTGTGGCTATGGCTCCCCTTATGGCTGTGTTTATGGACCAGGATATGGCTGTGGATATGACACTGGCCGCTGCTGCTACTGGACAGTTTGCTACTGGAGATGTTATTCTTCTTGCTGCTAAAACATCACCATCCAAACCTCGTGTGTTCCTGAAATGACACATCTAAAGATACTGAGATTCAAGGATCTATAACCCATGATGTCTATATCCAGGAAACTACATGCCTAACAGAGGCTTTGACCTCCAACTACCCATTTTTAGATTGACATCTTTGTGGCTTGAGGTTCCATGATAGCGTCTGCTTATTGTCTGAAAGTTAGCCTTTAACTTCCTTAATCTCTGATTCACTGTTATGACTGTGTTGATGATCCTAACATCCTCCAGTTGGGGAAATCACTCATTCTCAATAAAAAAGGTGCATTGTTTCTAACAAACCTTTGTGTACTTGCTTGTGAATTAGTCATTTTTTGAGATGTTATGGCCTCTGGTGAAAGTTGGGTAATATCTTGCCTGAACCTTGAGTTCTTCCTTGATATAATACAAGCATTTCTTCTTACATTTGCACCAGAAAAAAATGTCTCCTCCTCCTATTTCTTGTTTCTCACATACTCAGGCGCTCATACACCCAGGCACAAATCTCACAGTATTTCACGACTGTGCTTTGCAGATCCCACTTTGTCTAGGTTGGAGCTGGAGGGGAAAGAGGAGGGGAAATGACACTTTATTCAGGATGTGAATGCAGAGTCCAAGGTAGAGAAGAGGTGCCCTGAGTGCTTAAAGGAATTGAAGAGATATTTTCCAGAATTAATGAGGAATTAGAATTAGACATAGGTATGGAAAACACGAGAATAAAGAACTAAGCAACAGATAAGTGAGAATAAACATATTCTCTTATATCACCTGCCTTTGATGGAACTGAAAATGTATTTGTTTTCATATATCGTGGTTGAGGAAATTGATTGCGGTCACTTAATTGACAAATAGTTTTGAGTAGTTTAGAAAGGGCCTCATCTTAGTGAAGACAAAGTAGGAAAATTATAGACAAGTTACTTGCTCTCACAGTGTTTATATTCTAGTACGTTAAGATAGAAAAACAGAGAGTAGAAAACAATTAAGATGATTTCAAACTGACAGTTGGGAGGGGGGACTAACACCGGTTTATGGGAAAGAGAGAAAGGATCGAAGTATCAGAGGGGTGGTTCAGGGAGGTATTTTGAAGTTGTGATGAGCTGATGCCAATGGCAAAGGAAGATTAGAAAGGGCAGTAGCAAGCGTAAAGTGGGAAAAGAAGTCCGTGAAGTTTTGGCAGAATATGATTTACTAGGCATGTATGAGTTCACTTATATATCCAGAAAAGAGTCTTCACGAACTCTTCCCATACTTTCAAAGTCATTAGTGTTGTGACTCCTTAGTTAAAGAACATCTGAGACACTCAGCTTTACAGAAGTGAGAAAACGGTGGTAATATTTACAAGTATCCTCTAATTTATATGTGCCACACAAATGTTTGACTTCATATTCTTATCGGAGAAATATTGTTTGAGTGTAAGTTATGTGCCAGGCACTGTTCTCAGAGCTGATTATGCAGTGATGTACAGAATCGATATGGTTTCTCTTGTTTTGCATCCATATCCAGATGTTTGAATGGAAAGGTATTCGAAGTAATGCAGTAAAGATAGAAGAATTTTCACTAACCCATGGGTATTGTGGGAAGAAAGTGTGTGTTGGCAGGGTATTGAAAAGTGGCGTGCGTATCACAGGTAATTTGTGAAGTAAAATTGATAGTTTTGAATTTAAAAGATGACAGAAAAGGAAAGAAACTGAAGAATAAGAAAAATTGGAGTGGAGGTATATTTTCTTTATGTTTATTGTTGTGGATTAAACATAGCAGAGTGATCAGATTAGAGCAGTGACGAATATCAGAAAAAAAATAGGTAGAAAGATTTCTCAGCTGAAAGAAAATGTTCCAATCATGAATGTTCTCAGAAAATGAAATCAGCAGCTTCGTGAAAATTCCTGTTGAAGCCACTCTATAGACTACTGGATCATAGCTCATTTTGTGTTGTTGAAATGTGGGATTCCAGTGGAAGGAATCACCTTCCAGAGTTTATACTCCCTTCCAACTTGGATTTCCTAATTGTTACTATAAAAAGTTACTTTCATTTTGATCAGAAAGGAAAGAGGAGAAATAACAGCGGATACCACAGACATACAAAACATCATAAGCAATACTATGAACAGTTATATGGCAACAAATTGGACAGCCTAGAAGAAACAGACAAATTTCTAGAAACATACAGAATGACTAGACTGAATCAAGAAGAAACAGAACATTTGAACAGATTGATCACTAGAAGTGAAGTCGAATCTGTAATTTGAAAAACTCCCAGCAAACAAAAGTCCAGGACCAGAGAGCTTCACAGGGGAATTCTATCAAACATAAAAAGAAGAACTTATACCAATCCTTCTCGAAATGTTCCAGAAAACTGAAGATGAGCAAACACTCCCAAATTCATTCGACAAGGCCACCATTACCCTGATACCAAAGCCAGACAAAGAGATTATAGATAAAAGAAAATTATAGTCCAATATCTTCGATGAACAATAGATGCAAAAGTCCTCACCAAAATATTAGCAAACCAAATCCAATAATACACAAAAGGATCAGATGCCATGATCAAGTTGGATTTATTCCAGGGGCACAAGGATGGATTAGCATGTGCAAATCAATCAATGTGATACACCACATCAACCAAAAGAAAGACCAAAATCACATGATCACATCAATAGATGCAGATAAAGCATTGGAAAAAATTCAACTTCGATTCATGATAAAAATCCTTGCCAAAGTGGGTGTAGAGGGAAAATACATTAGCATAATAAAGGCCATTTACGACAAACCAACAGCCAACACAATACTCAATGGTGAAAAGGTGAAAGCCTTCCTCCTCAATTCAGGAAGGAGACAAGGATGATGACTGTTTCCCCTTCTACTTAAATTGGAAGTTCTAGCCGCAGCAGTCGTAAGAAAAAGAAATTAAGTGTATGCAGATTGGAATGGAAGAGTTAACACCGTAACTATTTGCCGATGATATGGTACTTCATATAGAGAACTCTACAGTCTCCACCCAAAAACCATTAGAACCAATAAACAAATACAAGATTAACATACAGAAATCTGTTGTGTTTCTATACACTAATGAGGAAATGTTAGGAAGAGAAAGTAAAACAAATCCCATTTAAAACTGCATCAAAAATTACCTAGGAAGAAACTTCAACAAGGAGGTGAAACACCTATGCTCTGAAAACTATAAAATTTGATGAAGGAAATTGAAATTGATATAAAGAAAAGGAAATGTATCCTTTGTCCCTAGATTTGAGGAACTAATGTTATAAAAATGACCATCAATCCCAATGAAATCTACGGATTTAATGCAATCCCTATCAAAATACCTGTGACATATTTCACAGAACTAGAACAAATATTTTTAAAATTCACAGAACTAAGACGAATAATCCTTAAACCACCCTAAAATTCATAGAACAACTATTTCTAAAACTAGGACAACAAAAGACCCCCAGTTTTCAAAGGGCTCTTCATAATAAAGGACAAAGCTAGAGGTTCAACCCTACCAGACTTCAGACTATACTACAGGGTGGTATTTGCTCCAAAACAGACACATAGGTCCGTGGAACAGAAGACAGAGCCCAGAAATAATCCCGCACACTTATGATCAATTAATCTATGACAAAAGAGGCAGGAATATACAAAGAGAAAAGACCGTCTCTTCAACAAGTGGTGCTGGGAAAACTGGACAGCCATATGTATAACAGTGAGAGTAGAACATTCCCTCACACCATATACAAAAACAAACTCAAAATGGGCTAAAGACCTAAATGTAAGACCTGAAAATATAAAACTCTTAGAAGAAAACATAGGCAGAACACTCTTTGACAGAAATTGTAGCATTACTTTTTTGGATCTGTATCCCAAGGCCAAGGAAATAAAAGCAAAAATAAACAAATGGGACATAATTACACTTAAAAGGTTTTGCACAGCAAAGGAAGCAGTTGAGAAGATAGAAAGACAACCTATGAAATGTGAGAAAATATTTGCAAATGATGTGACTGACTCGGTGTTAATGTCCAAATTATACAAACATCTCATACAACTCAAAGGCAAAAAAGACAAACAACCCAACCAAAAAATCAGTTACTGGGCACATGATTCTACTGAGACAATTCTTCAGCAGAACAAATTAAGATGATGCTCTTTAAATAAAACTGGAGTATTCAAACTAACGAGCTCATTTTAAAGGAACTATTACTGACTGTCACCCGTGACCGGCATATAATGGTTGCTTGCATATTTGTTGTCTATGTCAGGGAATGAATGGTATGCTCTGCCAATTACTGGCAGTATATAAAGGTCCATGGGAAGTAGACGACACACACACTTCAGAAACATCCTCTTGCAACCCACCTGAATCCACTTCCCTTGACAACATGTGTTGCAACTACTACGGCAACTCTTGTGGCTATGGCCATGGATTTAGTCCCTATTACCGCTGTGGATATGGGACTCGCTATGGCTGTGGCTATGGCTCAGGATACGGCTGTGGCTATGGCTCCCCTTATGGCTGTGTTTATGGACCAGGATATGGCTGTGGATATGACACTGGCCGCTGCTGCTACTGGACAGTTTGCTACTGGAGATGTTATTCTTCTTGCTGCTAAAACATCACCATCCAAACCTCGTGTGTTCCTGAAATGACACATCTAAAGATACTGAGATTCAAGGATCTATAACCCATGATGTCTATATCCAGGAAACTACATGCCTAACAGAGGCTTTGACCTCCAACTACCCATTTTTAGATTGACATCTTTGTGGCTTGAGGTTCCATGATAGCGTCTGCTTATTGTCTGAAAGTTAGCCTTTAACTTCCTTAATCTCTGATTCACTGTTATGACTGTGTTGATGATCCTAACATCCTCCAGTTGGGGAAATCACTCATTCTCAATAAAAAAGGTGCATTGTTTCTAACAAACCTTTGTGTACTTGCTTGTGAATTAGTCATTTTTTGAGATGTTATGGCCTCTGGTGCAAGTTGGGTAATATCTTGCCTGAACCTTGAGTTCTTCCTTGATATAATACAAGCATTTCTTCTTACATTTGCACCAGAAAAAAATGTCTCCTCCTCCTATTTCTTGTTTCTCACATACTCAGGCGCTCATACACCCAGGCACAAATCTCACAGTATTTCACGACTGTGCTTTGCAGATCCCACTTTGTCTAGGTTGGAGCTGGAGGGGAAAGAGGAGGGGGAATGACACTTTATTCAGGATGTGAATGCAGAGTCCAAGGTAGAGAAGAGGTGCCCTGAGTGCTTAAAGGAATTGAAGAGATATTTTCCAGAATTAATGAGGAATTAGAATTAGACATAGGTATGGAAAACACGAGAATAAAGAACTAAGCAACAGATAAGTGAGAATAAACATATTCTCTTATATCACCTGCCTTTGATGGAACTGAAAATGTATTTGTTTTCATATATCGTGGTTGAGGAAATTGATTGCGGTCACTTAATTGACAAATAGTTTTGAGTAGTTTAGAAAGGGCCTCATCTTAGTGAAGACAAAGTAGGAAAATTATAGACAAGTTACTTGCTCTCACAGTGTTTATATTCTAGTACGTTAAGATAGAAAAACAGAGAGTAGAAAACAATTAAGATGATTTCAAACTGACAGTTGGGAGGGGGGACTAACACCGGTTTATGGGAAAGAGAGAAAGGATCGAAGTATCAGAGGGGTGGTTCAGGGAGGTATTTTGAAGTTGTGATGAGCTGATGCCAATGGCAAAGGAAGATTAGAAAGGGCAGTAGCAAGCGTAAAGTGGGAAAAGAAGTCCGTGAAGTTTTGGCAGAATATGATTTACTAGGCATGTATGAGTTCACTTATATATCCAGAAAAGAGTCTTCACGAACTCTTCCCATACTTTCAAAGTCATTAGTGTTGTGACTCCTTAGTTAAAGAACATCTGAGACACTCAGCTTTACAGAAGTGAGAAAACGGTGGTAATATTTACAAGTATCCTCTAATTTATATGTGCCACACAAATGTTTGACTTCCTATTCTTATCGGAGAAATATTGTTTGAGTGTAAGTTATGTGCCAGGCACTGTTCTCAGAGCTGATTATGCAGTGATGTACAGAATCGATATGGTTTCTCTTGTTTTGCATCCATATCCAGATGTTTGAATGGAAAGGTATTCGAAGTAATGCAGTAAAGATAGAAGAATTTTCACTAACCCATGGGTATTGTGGGAAGAAAGTGTGTGTTGGCAGGGTATTGAAAAGTGGCGTGCGTATCACAGGTAATTTGTGAAGTAAAATTGATAGTTTTGAATTTAAAAGATGACAGAAAAGGAAAGAAACTGAAGAATAAGAAAAATTGGAGTGGAGGTATATTTTCTTTATGTTTATTGTTGTGGATTAAACATAGCAGAGTGATCAGATTAGAGCAGTGACGAATATCAGAAAAAAAATAGGTAGAAAGGTTTCTCAGCTGAAAGAAAATGTTCCAATCATGAATGTTCTCAGAAAATGAAATCAGCAGCTTCGTGAAAATTCCTGTTGAAGCCACTCTATAGACTACTGGATCATAGCTCATTTTGTGTTGTTGAAATGTGGGATTCCAGTGGAAGGAATCACCTTCCAGAGTTTATACTCCCTTCCAACTTGGATTTCCTAATTGTTACTATAAAAAGTTACTTTCATTTTGATCAGAAAGGAAAGAGGAGAAATAACAGCGGATACCACAGACATACAAAACATCATAAGCAATACTATGAACAGTTATATGCCAACAAATTGGACAGCCTAGAAGAAACAGACAAATTTCTAGAAACATACAGAATGACTAGACTGAATCAAGAAGAAACAGAACATTTGAACAGATTGATCACTAGAAGTGAAGTCGAATCTGTAATTTGAAAAACTCCCAGCAAACAAAAGTCCAGGACCAGAGAGCTTCACAGGGGAATTCTATCAAACATAAAAAGAAGAACTTATACCAATCCTTCTCGAAATGTTCCAGAAAACTGAAGATGAGCAAACACTCCCAAATTCATTCGACAAGGCCACCATTACCCTGATACCAAAGCCAGACAAAGAGATTATAGATAAAAGAAAATTATAGTCCAATATCTTCGATGAACAATAGATGCAAAAGTCCTCACCAAAATATTAGCAAACCAAATCCAATAATACACAAAAGGATCATACGCCATGATCAAGTTGGATTTATTCCAGGGGCACAAGGATGGATTAGCATGTGCAAATCAATCAATGTGATACACCACATCAACCAAAAGAAAGACCAAAATCACATGATCACATCAATAGATGCAGATAAAGCATTGGAAAAAATTCAACTTCGATTCATGATAAAAATCCTTGCCAAAGTGGGTGTAGAGGGAAAATACATTAGCATAATAAAGGCCATTTACGACAAACCAACAGCCAACACAATACTCAATGGTGAAAAGGTGAAAGCCTTCCTCCTCAATTCAGGAAGGAGACAAGGATGATGACTGTTTCCCCTTCTACTTAAATTGGAAGTTCTAGCCGCAGCAGTCGTAAGAAAAAGAAATTAAGTGTATGCAGATTGGAACGGAAGAGTTAACACCGTAACTATTTGCCGATGATATGGTACTTCATATAGAGAACTCTACAGTCTCCACCCAAAAACCATTAGAACCAATAAACAAATACAAGATTAACATACAGAAATCTGTTGTGTTTCTATACACTAATGAGGAAATGTTAGGAAGAGAAAGTAAAACAAATCCCATTTAAAACTGCATCAAAAATTACCTAGGAAGAAACTTCAACAAGGAGGTGAAACACCTATGCTCTGAAAACTATAAAATTTGATGAAGGAAATGGAAATTGATATAAAGAAAAGGAAATGTATCCTTTGTCCCTAGATTTGAGGAACTAATGTTATAAAAATGACCATCAATCCCAATGAAATCTACGGATTTAATGCAATCCCTATCAAAATACCTGTGACATATTTCACAGAACTAGAACAAATATTTTTAAAATTCACAGAACTAAGACGAATAATCCTTAAACCACCCTAAAATTCATAGAACAACTATTTCTAAAACTAGGACAACAAAAGACCCCCAGTTTTCAAAGGGCTCTTCATAATAAAGGACAAAGCTAGAGGTTCAACCCTACCAGACTTCAGACTATACTACAGGGTGGTATTTGCTCCAAAACAGACACATAGGTCCGTGGAACAGAAGACAGAGCCCAGAAATAATCCCGCACACTTATGATCAATTAATCTATGACAAAAGAGGCAGGAATATACAAAGAGAAAAGACCGTCTCTTCAACAAGTGGTGCTGGGAAAACTGGACAGCCATATGTATAACAGTGAGAGTAGAACATTCCCTCACACCATATACAAAAACAAACTCAAAATGGGCTAAAGACCTAAATGTAAGACCTGAAAATATAAAACTCTTAGAAGAAAACATAGGCAGAACACTCTTTGACAGAAATTGTAGCATTACTTTTTTGGATCTGTATCCCAAGGCCAAGGAAATAAAAGCAAAAATAAACAAATGGGACATAATTACACTTAAAAGGTTTTGCACAGCAAAGGAAGCAGTTGAGAAGATAGAAAGACAACCTATGAAATGTGAGAAAATATTTGCAAATGATGTGACTGACTCGGTGTTAATGTCCAAATTATACAAACATCTCATACAACTCAAAGGCAAAAAAGACAAACAACCCAACCAAAAAATCAGTTACTGGGCACATGATTCTACTGAGACAATTCTTCAGCAGAACAAATTAAGATGATGCTCTTTAAATAAAACTGGAGTATTCAAACTAACGAGCTCATTTTAAAGGAACTATTACTGACTGTCACCCGTGACCGGCATATAATGGTTGCTTGCATATTTGTTGTCTATGTCAGGGAATGAATGGTATGCTCTGCCAATTACTGGCAGTATATAAAGGTCCATGGGAAGTAGACGACACACACACTTCAGAAACATCCTCTTGCAACCCACCTGAATCCACTTCCCTTGACAACATGTGTTGCAACTACTACGGCAACTCTTGTGGCTATGGCCATGGATTTAGTCCCTATTACCGCTGTGGATATGGGACTCGCTATGGCTGTGGCTATGGCTCAGGATACGGCTGTGGCTATGGCTCCCCTTATGGCTGTGTTTATGGACCAGGATATGGCTGTGGATATGACACTGGCCGCTGCTGCTACTGGACAGTTTGCTACTGGAGATGTTATTCTTCTTGCTGCTAAAACATCACCATCCAAACCTCGTGTGTTCCTGAAATGACACATCTAAAGATACTGAGATTCAAGGATCTATAACCCATGATGTCTATATCCAGGAAACTACATGCCTAACAGAGGCTTTGACCTCCAACTACCCATTTTTAGATTGACATCTTTGTGGCTTGAGGTTCCATGATAGCGTCTGCTTATTGTCTGAAAGTTAGCCTTTAACTTCCTTAATCTCTGATTCACTGTTATGACTGTGTTGATGATCCTAACATCCTCCAGTTGGGGAAATCACTCATTCTCAATAAAAAAGGTGCATTGTTTCTAACAAACCTTTGTGTACTTGCTTGTGAATTAGTCATTTTTTGAGATGTTATGGCCTCTGGTGAAAGTTGGGTAATATCTTGCCTGAACCTTGAGTTCTTCCTTGATATAATACAAGCATTTCTTCTTACATTTGCACCAGAAAAAAATGTCTCCTCCTCCTATTTCTTGTTTCTCACATACTCAGGCGCTCATACACCCAGGCACAAATCTCACAGTATTTCACGACTGTGCTTTGCAGATCCCACTTTGTCTAGGTTGGAGCTGGAGGGGAAAGAGGAGGGGAAATGACACTTTATTCAGGATGTGAATGCAGAGTCCAAGGTAGAGAAGAGGTGCCCTGAGTGCTTAAAGGAATTGAAGAGATATTTTCCAGAATTAATGAGGAATTAGAATTAGACATAGGTATGGAAAACACGAGAATAAAGAACTAAGCAACAGATAAGTGAGAATAAACATATTCTCTTATATCACCTGCCTTTGATGGAACTGAAAATGTATTTGTTTTCATATATCGTGGTTGAGGAAATTGATTGCGGTCACTTAATTGACAAATAGTTTTGAGTAGTTTAGAAAGGGCCTCATCTTAGTGAAGACAAAGTAGGAAAATTATAGACAAGTTACTTGCTCTCACAGTGTTTATATTCTAGTACGTTAAGATAGAAAAACAGAGAGTAGAAAACAATTAAGATGATTTCAAACTGACAGTTGGGAGGGGGGACTAACACCGGTTTATGGGAAAGAGAGAAAGGATCGAAGTATCAGAGGGGTGGTTCAGGGAGGTATTTTGAAGTTGTGATGAGCTGATGCCAATGGCAAAGGAAGATTAGAAAGGGCAGTAGCAAGCGTAAAGTGGGAAAAGAAGTCCGTGAAGTTTTGGCAGAATATGATTTACTAGGCATGTATGAGTTCACTTATATATCCAGAAAAGAGTCTTCACGAACTCTTCCCATACTTTCAAAGTCATTAGTGTTGTGACTCCTTAGTTAAAGAACATCTGAGACACTCAGCTTTACAGAAGTGAGAAAACGGTGGTAATATTTACAAGTATCCTCTAATTTATATGTGCCACACAAATGTTTGACTTCCTATTCTTATCGGAGAAATATTGTTTGAGTGTAAGTTATGTGCCAGGCACTGTTCTCAGAGCTGATTATGCAGTGATGTACAGAATCGATATGGTTTCTCTTGTTTTGCATCCATATCCAGATGTTTGAATGGAAAGGTATTCGAAGTAATGCAGTAAAGATAGAAGAATTTTCACTAACCCATGGGTATTGTGGGAAGAAAGTGTGTGTTGGCAGGGTATTGAAAAGTGGCGTGCGTATCACAGGTAATTTGTGAAGTAAAATTGATAGTTTTGAATTTAAAAGATGACAGAAAAGGAAAGAAACTGAAGAATAAGAAAAATTGGAGTGGAGGTATATTTTCTTTATGTTTATTGTTGTGGATTAAACATAGCAGAGTGATCAGATTAGAGCAGTGACGAATATCAGAAAAAAAATAGGTAGAAAGATTTCTCAGCTGAAAGAAAATGTTCCAATCATGAATGTTCTCAGAAAATGAAATCAGCAGCTTCGTGAAAATTCCTGTTGAAGCCACTCTATAGACTACTGGATCATAGCTCATTTTGTGTTGTTGAAATGTGGGATTCCAGTGGAAGGAATCACCTTCCAGAGTTTATACTCCCTTCCAACTTGGATTTCCTAATTGTTACTATAAAAAGTTACTTTCATTTTGATCAGAAAGGAAAGAGGAGAAATAACAGCGGATACCACAGACATACAAAACATCATAAGCAATACTATGAACAGTTATATGCCAACAAATTGGACAGCCTAGAAGAAACAGACAAATTTCTAGAAACATACAGAATGACTAGACTGAATCAAGAAGAAACAGAACATTTGAACAGATTGATCACTAGAAGTGAAGTCGAATCTGTAATTTGAAAAACTCCCAGCAAACAAAAGTCCAGGACCAGAGAGCTTCACAGGGGAATTCTATCAAACATAAAAAGAAGAACTTATACCAATCCTTCTCGAAATGTTCCAGAAAACTGAAGATGAGCAAACACTCCCAAATTCATTCGACAAGGCCACCATTACCCTGATACCAAAGCCAGACAAAGAGATTATAGATAAAAGAAAATTATAGTCCAATATCTTCGATGAACAATAGATGCAAAAGTCCTCACCAAAATATTAGCAAACCAAATCCAATAATACACAAAAGGATCATACGCCATGATCAAGTTGGATTTATTCCAGGGGCACAAGGATGGATTAGCATGTGCAAATCAATCAATGTGATACACCACATCAACCAAAAGAAAGACCAAAATCACATGATCACATCAATAGATGCAGATAAAGCATTGGAAAAAATTCAACTTCGATTCATGATAAAAATCCTTGCCAAAGTGGGTGTAGAGGGAAAATACATTAGCATAATAAAGGCCATTTACGACAAACCAACAGCCAACACAATACTCAATGGTGAAAAGGTGAAAGCCTTCCTCCTCAATTCAGGAAGGAGACAAGGATGATGACTGTTTCCCCTTCTACTTAAATTGGAAGTTCTAGCCGCAGCAGTCGTAAGAAAAAGAAATTAAGTGTATGCAGATTGGAACGGAAGAGTTAACACCGTAACTATTTGCCGATGATATGGTACTTCATATAGAGAACTCTACAGTCTCCACCCAAAAACCATTAGAACCAATAAACAAATACAAGATTAACATACAGAAATCTGTTGTGTTTCTATACACTAATGAGGAAATGTTAGGAAGAGAAAGTAAAACAAATCCCATTTAAAACTGCATCAAAAATTACCTAGGAAGAAACTTCAACAAGGAGGTGAAACACCTATGCTCTGAAAACTATAAAATTTGATGAAGGAAATGGAAATTGATATAAAGAAAAGGAAATGTATCCTTTGTCCCTAGATTTGAGGAACTAATGTTATAAAAATGACCATCAATCCCAATGAAATCTACGGATTTAATGCAATCCCTATCAAAATACCTGTGACATATTTCACAGAACTAGAACAAATATTTTTAAAATTCACAGAACTAAGACGAATAATCCTTAAACCACCCTAAAATTCATAGAACAACTATTTCTAAAACTAGGACAACAAAAGACCCCCAGTTTTCAAAGGGCTCTTCATAATAAAGGACAAAGCTAGAGGTTCAACCCTACCAGACTTCAGACTATACTACAGGGTGGTATTTGCTCCAAAACAGACACATAGGTCCGTGGAACAGAAGACAGAGCCCAGAAATAATCCCGCACACTTATGATCAATTAATCTATGACAAAAGAGGCAGGAATATACAAAGAGAAAAGACCGTCTCTTCAACAAGTGGTGCTGGGAAAACTGGACAGCCATATGTATAACAGTGAGAGTAGAACATTCCCTCACACCATATACAAAAACAAACTCAAAATGGGCTAAAGACCTAAATGTAAGACCTGAAAATATAAAACTCTTAGAAGAAAACATAGGCAGAACACTCTTTGACAGAAATTGTAGCATTACTTTTTTGGATCTGTATCCCAAGGCCAAGGAAATAAAAGCAAAAATAAACAAATGGGACATAATTACACTTAAAAGGTTTTGCACAGCAAAGGAAGCAGTTGAGAAGATAGAAAGACAACCTATGAAATGTGAGAAAATATTTGCAAATGATGTGACTGACTCGGTGTTAATGTCCAAATTATACAAACATCTCATACAACTCAAAGGCAAAAAAGACAAACAACCCAACCAAAAAATCAGTTACTGGGCACATGATTCTACTGAGACAATTCTTCAGCAGAACAAATTAAGATGATGCTCTTTAAATAAAACTGGAGTATTCAAACTAACGAGCTCATTTTAAAGGAACTATTACTGACTGTCACCCGTGACCGGCATATAATGGTTGCTTGCATATTTGTTGTCTATGTCAGGGAATGAATGGTATGCTCTGCCAATTACTGGCAGTATATAAAGGTCCATGGGAAGTAGACGACACACACACTTCAGAAACATCCTCTTGCAACCCACCTGAATCCACTTCCCTTGACAACATGTGTTGCAACTACTACGGCAACTCTTGTGGCTATGGCCATGGATTTAGTCCCTATTACCGCTGTGGATATGGGACTCGCTATGGCTGTGGCTATGGCTCAGGATACGGCTGTGGCTATGGCTCCCCTTATGGCTGTGTTTATGGACCAGGATATGGCTGTGGATATGACACTGGCCGCTGCTGCTACTGGACAGTTTGCTACTGGAGATGTTATTCTTCTTGCTGCTAAAACATCACCATCCAAACCTCGTGTGTTCCTGAAATGACACATCTAAAGATACTGAGATTCAAGGATCTATAACCCATGATGTCTATATCCAGGAAACTACATGCCTAACAGAGGCTTTGACCTCCAACTACCCATTTTTAGATTGACATCTTTGTGGCTTGAGGTTCCATGATAGCGTCTGCTTATTGTCTGAAAGTTAGCCTTTAACTTCCTTAATCTCTGATTCACTGTTATGACTGTGTTGATGATCCTAACATCCTCCAGTTGGGGAAATCACTCATTCTCAATAAAAAAGGTGCATTGTTTCTAACAAACCTTTGTGTACTTGCTTGTGAATTAGTCATTTTTTGAGATGTTATGGCCTCTGGTGAAAGTTGGGTAATATCTTGCCTGAACCTTGAGTTCTTCCTTGATATAATACAAGCATTTCTTCTTACATTTGCACCAGAAAAAAATGTCTCCTCCTCCTATTTCTTGTTTCTCACATACTCAGGCGCTCATACACCCAGGCACAAATCTCACAGTATTTCACGACTGTGCTTTGCAGATCCCACTTTGTCTAGGTTGGAGCTGGAGGGGAAAGAGGAGGGGGAATGACACTTTATTCAGGATGTGAATGCAGAGTCCAAGGTAGAGAAGAGGTGCCCTGAGTGCTTAAAGGAATTGAAGAGATATTTTCCAGAATTAATGAGGAATTAGAATTAGACATAGGTATGGAAAACACGAGAATAAAGAACTAAGCAACAGATAAGTGAGAATAAACATATTCTCTTATATCACCTGCCTTTGATGGAACTGAAAATGTATTTGTTTTCATATATCGTGGTTGAGGAAATTGATTGCGGTCACTTAATTGACAAATAGTTTTGAGTAGTTTAGAAAGGGCCTCATCTTAGTGAAGACAAAGTAGGAAAATTATAGACAAGTTACTTGCTCTCACAGTGTTTATATTCTAGTACGTTAAGATAGAAAAACAGAGAGTAGAAAACAATTAAGATGATTTCAAACTGACAGTTGGGAGGGGGGACTAACACCGGTTTATGGGAAAGAGAGAAAGGATCGAAGTATCAGAGGGGTGGTTCAGGGAGGTATTTTGAAGTTGTGATGAGCTGATGCCAATGGCAAAGGAAGATTAGAAAGGGCAGTAGCAAGCGTAAAGTGGGAAAAGAAGTCCGTGAAGTTTTGGCAGAATATGATTTACTAGGCATGTATGAGTTCACTTATATATCCAGAAAAGAGTCTTCACGAACTCTTCCCATACTTTCAAAGTCATTAGTGTTGTGACTCCTTAGTTAAAGAACATCTGAGACACTCAGCTTTACAGAAGTGAGAAAACGGTGGTAATATTTACAAGTATCCTCTAATTTATATGTGCCACACAAATGTTTGACTTCCTATTCTTATCGGAGAAATATTGTTTGAGTGTAAGTTATGTGCCAGGCACTGTTCTCAGAGCTGATTATGCAGTGATGTACAGAATCGATATGGTTTCTCTTGTTTTGCATCCATATCCAGATGTTTGAATGGAAAGGTATTCGAAGTAATGCAGTAAAGATAGAAGAATTTTCACTAACCCATGGGTATTGTGGGAAGAAAGTGTGTGTTGGCAGGGTATTGAAAAGTGGCGTGCGTATCACAGGTAATTTGTGAAGTAAAATTGATAGTTTTGAATTTAAAAGATGACAGAAAAGGAAAGAAACTGAAGAATAAGAAAAATTGGAGTGGAGGTATATTTTCTTTATGTTTATTGTTGTGGATTAAACATAGCAGAGTGATCAGATTAGAGCAGTGACGAATATCAGAAAAAAAATAGGTAGAAAGATTTCTCAGCTGAAAGAAAATGTTCCAATCATGAATGTTCTCAGAAAATGAAATCAGCAGCTTCGTGAAAATTCCTGTTGAAGCCACTCTATAGACTACTGGATCATAGCTCATTTTGTGTTGTTGAAATGTGGGATTCCAGTGGAAGGAATCACCTTCCAGAGTTTATACTCCCTTCCAACTTGGATTTCCTAATTGTTACTATAAAAAGTTACTTTCATTTTGATCAGAAAGGAAAGAGGAGAAATAACAGCGGATACCACAGACATACAAAACATCATAAGCAATACTATGAACAGTTATATGCCAACAAATTGGACAGCCTAGAAGAAACAGACAAATTTCTAGAAACATACAGAATGACTAGACTGAATCAAGAAGAAACAGAACATTTGAACAGATTGATCACTAGAAGTGAAGTCGAATCTGTAATTTGAAAAACTCCCAGCAAACAAAAGTCCAGGACCAGAGAGCTTCACAGGGGAATTCTATCAAACATAAAAAGAAGAACTTATACCAATCCTTCTCGAAATGTTCCAGAAAACTGAAGATGAGCAAACACTCCCAAATTCATTCGACAAGGCCACCATTACCCTGATACCAAAGCCAGACAAAGAGATTATAGATAAAAGAAAATTATAGTCCAATATCTTCGATGAACAATAGATGCAAAAGTCCTCACCAAAATATTAGCAAACCAAATCCAATAATACACAAAAGGATCATACGCCATGATCAAGTTGGATTTATTCCAGGGGCACAAGGATGGATTAGCATGTGCAAATCAATCAATGTGATACACCACATCAACCAAAAGAAAGACCAAAATCACATGATCACATCAATAGATGCAGATAAAGCATTGGAAAAAATTCAACTTCGATTCATGATAAAAATCCTTGCCAAAGTGGGTGTAGAGGGAAAATACATTAGCATAATAAAGGCCATTTACGACAAACCAACAGCCAACACAATACTCAATGGTGAAAAGGTGAAAGCCTTCCTCCTCAATTCAGGAAGGAGACAAGGATGATGACTGTTTCCCCTTCTACTTAAATTGGAAGTTCTAGCCGCAGCAGTCGTAAGAAAAAGAAATTAAGTGTATGCAGATTGGAACGGAAGAGTTAACACCGTAACTATTTGCCGATGATATGGTACTTCATATAGAGAACTCTACAGTCTCCACCCAAAAACCATTAGAACCAATAAACAAATACAAGATTAACATACAGAAATCTGTTGTGTTTCTATACACTAATGAGGAAATGTTAGGAAGAGAAAGTAAAACAAATCCCATTTAAAACTGCATCAAAAATTACCTAGGAAGAAACTTCAACAAGGAGGTGAAACACCTATGCTCTGAAAACTATAAAATTTGATGAAGGAAATGGAAATTGATATAAAGAAAAGGAAATGTATCCTTTGTCCCTAGATTTGAGGAACTAATGTTATAAAAATGACCATCAATCCCAATGAAATCTACGGATTTAATGCAATCCCTATCAAAATACCTGTGACATATTTCACAGAACTAGAACAAATATTTTTAAAATTCACAGAACTAAGACGAATAATCCTTAAACCACCCTAAAATTCATAGAACAACTATTTCTAAAACTAGGACAACAAAAGACCCCCAGTTTTCAAAGGGCTCTTCATAATAAAGGACAAAGCTAGAGGTTCAACCCTACCAGACTTCAGACTATACTACAGGGTGGTATTTGCTCCAAAACAGACACATAGGTCCGTGGAACAGAAGACAGAGCCCAGAAATAATCCCGCACACTTATGATCAATTAATCTATGACAAAAGAGGCAGGAATATACAAAGAGAAAAGACCGTCTCTTCAACAAGTGGTGCTGGGAAAACTGGACAGCCATATGTATAACAGTGAGAGTAGAACATTCCCTCACACCATATACAAAAACAAACTCAAAATGGGCTAAAGACCTAAATGTAAGACCTGAAAATATAAAACTCTTAGAAGAAAACATAGGCAGAACACTCTTTGACAGAAATTGTAGCATTACTTTTTTGGATCTGTATCCCAAGGCCAAGGAAATAAAAGCAAAAATAAACAAATGGGACATAATTACACTTAAAAGGTTTTGCACAGCAAAGGAAGCAGTTGAGAAGATAGAAAGACAACCTATGAAATGTGAGAAAATATTTGCAAATGATGTGACTGACTCGGTGTTAATGTCCAAATTATACAAACATCTCATACAACTCAAAGGCAAAAAAGACAAACAACCCAACCAAAAAATCAGTTACTGGGCACATGATTCTACTGAGACAATTCTTCAGCAGAACAAATTAAGATGATGCTCTTTAAATAAAACTGGAGTATTCAAACTAACGAGCTCATTTTAAAGGAACTATTACTGACTGTCACCCGTGACCGGCATATAATGGTTGCTTGCATATTTGTTGTCTATGTCAGGGAATGAATGGTATGCTCTGCCAATTACTGGCAGTATATAAAGGTCCATGGGAAGTAGACGACACACACACTTCAGAAACATCCTCTTGCAACCCACCTGAATCCACTTCCCTTGACAACATGTGTTGCAACTACTACGGCAACTCTTGTGGCTATGGCCATGGATTTAGTCCCTATTACCGCTGTGGATATGGGACTCGCTATGGCTGTGGCTATGGCTCAGGATACGGCTGTGGCTATGGCTCCCCTTATGGCTGTGTTTATGGACCAGGATATGGCTGTGGATATGACACTGGCCGCTGCTGCTACTGGACAGTTTGCTACTGGAGATGTTATTCTTCTTGCTGCTAAAACATCACCATCCAAACCTCGTGTGTTCCTGAAATGACACATCTAAAGATACTGAGATTCAAGGATCTATAACCCATGATGTCTATATCCAGGAAACTACATGCCTAACAGAGGCTTTGACCTCCAACTACCCATTTTTAGATTGACATCTTTGTGGCTTGAGGTTCCATGATAGCGTCTGCTTATTGTCTGAAAGTTAGCCTTTAACTTCCTTAATCTCTGATTCACTGTTATGACTGTGTTGATGATCCTAACATCCTCCAGTTGGGGAAATCACTCATTCTCAATAAAAAAGGTGCATTGTTTCTAACAAACCTTTGTGTACTTGCTTGTGAATTAGTCATTTTTTGAGATGTTATGGCCTCTGGTGAAAGTTGGGTAATATCTTGCCTGAACCTTGAGTTCTTCCTTGATATAATACAAGCATTTCTTCTTACATTTGCACCAGAAAAAAATGTCTCCTCCTCCTATTTCTTGTTTCTCACATACTCAGGCGCTCATACACCCAGGCACAAATCTCACAGTATTTCACGACTGTGCTTTGCAGATCCCACTTTGTCTAGGTTGGAGCTGGAGGGGAAAGAGGAGGGGAAATGACACTTTATTCAGGATGTGAATGCAGAGTCCAAGGTAGAGAAGAGGTGCCCTGAGTGCTTAAAGGAATTGAAGAGATATTTTCCAGAATTAATGAGGAATTAGAATTAGACATAGGTATGGAAAACACGAGAATAAAGAACTAAGCAACAGATAAGTGAGAATAAACATATTCTCTTATATCACCTGCCTTTGATGGAACTGAAAATGTATTTGTTTTCATATATCGTGGTTGAGGAAATTGATTGCGGTCACTTAATTGACAAATAGTTTTGAGTAGTTTAGAAAGGGCCTCATCTTAGTGAAGACAAAGTAGGAAAATTATAGACAAGTTACTTGCTCTCACAGTGTTTATATTCTAGTACGTTAAGATAGAAAAACAGAGAGTAGAAAACAATTAAGATGATTTCAAACTGACAGTTGGGAGGGGGGACTAACACCGGTTTATGGGAAAGAGAGAAAGGATCGAAGTATCAGAGGGGTGGTTCAGGGAGGTATTTTGAAGTTGTGATGAGCTGATGCCAATGGCAAAGGAAGATTAGAAAGGGCAGTAGCAAGCGTAAAGTGGGAAAAGAAGTCCGTGAAGTTTTGGCAGAATATGATTTACTAGGCATGTATGAGTTCACTTATATATCCAGAAAAGAGTCTTCACGAACTCTTCCCATACTTTCAAAGTCATTAGTGTTGTGACTCCTTAGTTAAAGAACATCTGAGACACTCAGCTTTACAGAAGTGAGAAAACGGTGGTAATATTTACAAGTATCCTCTAATTTATATGTGCCACACAAATGTTTGACTTCCTATTCTTATCGGAGAAATATTGTTTGAGTGTAAGTTATGTGCCAGGCACTGTTCTCAGAGCTGATTATGCAGTGATGTACAGAATCGATATGGTTTCTCTTGTTTTGCATCCATATCCAGATGTTTGAATGGAAAGGTATTCGAAGTAATGCAGTAAAGATAGAAGAATTTTCACTAACCCATGGGTATTGTGGGAAGAAAGTGTGTGTTGGCAGGGTATTGAAAAGTGGCGTGCGTATCACAGGTAATTTGTGAAGTAAAATTGATAGTTTTGAATTTAAAAGATGACAGAAAAGGAAAGAAACTGAAGAATAAGAAAAATTGGAGTGGAGGTATATTTTCTTTATGTTTATTGTTGTGGATTAAACATAGCAGAGTGATCAGATTAGAGCAGTGACGAATATCAGAAAAAAAATAGGTAGAAAGATTTCTCAGCTGAAAGAAAATGTTCCAATCATGAATGTTCTCAGAAAATGAAATCAGCAGCTTCGTGAAAATTCCTGTTGAAGCCACTCTATAGACTACTGGATCATAGCTCATTTTGTGTTGTTGAAATGTGGGATTCCAGTGGAAGGAATCACCTTCCAGAGTTTATACTCCCTTCCAACTTGGATTTCCTAATTGTTACTATAAAAAGTTACTTTCATTTTGATCAGAAAGGAAAGAGGAGAAATAACAGCGGATACCACAGACATACAAAACATCATAAGCAATACTATGAACAGTTATATGCCAACAAATTGGACAGCCTAGAAGAAACAGACAAATTTCTAGAAACATACAGAATGACTAGACTGAATCAAGAAGAAACAGAACATTTGAACAGATTGATCACTAGAAGTGAAGTCGAATCTGTAATTTGAAAAACTCCCAGCAAACAAAAGTCCAGGACCAGAGAGCTTCACAGGGGAATTCTATCAAACATAAAAAGAAGAACTTATACCAATCCTTCTCGAAATGTTCCAGAAAACTGAAGATGAGCAAACACTCCCAAATTCATTCGACAAGGCCACCATTACCCTGATACCAAAGCCAGACAAAGAGATTATAGATAAAAGAAAATTATAGTCCAATATCTTCGATGAACAATAGATGCAAAAGTCCTCACCAAAATATTAGCAAACCAAATCCAATAATACACAAAAGGATCATACGCCATGATCAAGTTGGATTTATTCCAGGGGCACAAGGATGGATTAGCATGTGCAAATCAATCAATGTGATACACCACATCAACCAAAAGAAAGACCAAAATCACATGATCACATCAATAGATGCAGATAAAGCATTGGAAAAAATTCAACTTCGATTCATGATAAAAATCCTTGCCAAAGTGGGTGTAGAGGGAAAATACATTAGCATAATAAAGGCCATTTACGACAAACCAACAGCCAACACAATACTCAATGGTGAAAAGGTGAAAGCCTTCCTCCTCAATTCAGGAAGGAGACAAGGATGATGACTGTTTCCCCTTCTACTTAAATTGGAAGTTCTAGCCGCAGCAGTCGTAAGAAAAAGAAATTAAGTGTATGCAGATTGGAACGGAAGAGTTAACACCGTAACTATTTGCCGATGATATGGTACTTCATATAGAGAACTCTACAGTCTCCACCCAAAAACCATTAGAACCAATAAACAAATACAAGATTAACATACAGAAATCTGTTGTGTTTCTATACACTAATGAGGAAATGTTAGGAAGAGAAAGTAAAACAAATCCCATTTAAAACTGCATCAAAAATTACCTAGGAAGAAACTTCAACAAGGAGGTGAAACACCTATGCTCTGAAAACTATAAAATTTGATGAAGGAAATGGAAATTGATATAAAGAAAAGGAAATGTATCCTTTGTCCCTAGATTTGAGGAACTAATGTTATAAAAATGACCATCAATCCCAATGAAATCTACGGATTTAATGCAATCCCTATCAAAATACCTGTGACATATTTCACAGAACTAGAACAAATATTTTTAAAATTCACAGAACTAAGACGAATAATCCTTAAACCACCCTAAAATTCATAGAACAACTATTTCTAAAACTAGGACAACAAAAGACCCCCAGTTTTCAAAGGGCTCTTCATAATAAAGGACAAAGCTAGAGGTTCAACCCTACCAGACTTCAGACTATACTACAGGGTGGTATTTGCTCCAAAACAGACACATAGGTCCGTGGAACAGAAGACAGAGCCCAGAAATAATCCCGCACACTTATGATCAATTAATCTATGACAAAAGAGGCAGGAATATACAAAGAGAAAAGACCGTCTCTTCAACAAGTGGTGCTGGGAAAACTGGACAGCCATATGTATAACAGTGAGAGTAGAACATTCCCTCACACCATATACAAAAACAAACTCAAAATGGGCTAAAGACCTAAATGTAAGACCTGAAAATATAAAACTCTTAGAAGAAAACATAGGCAGAACACTCTTTGACAGAAATTGTAGCATTACTTTTTTGGATCTGTATCCCAAGGCCAAGGAAATAAAAGCAAAAATAAACAAATGGGACATAATTACACTTAAAAGGTTTTGCACAGCAAAGGAAGCAGTTGAGAAGATAGAAAGACAACCTATGAAATGTGAGAAAATATTTGCAAATGATGTGACTGACTCGGTGTTAATGTCCAAATTATACAAACATCTCATACAACTCAAAGGCAAAAAAGACAAACAACCCAACCAAAAAATCAGTTACTGGGCACATGATTCTACTGAGACAATTCTTCAGCAGAACAAATTAAGATGATGCTCTTTAAATAAAACTGGAGTATTCAAACTAACGAGCTCATTTTAAAGGAACTATTACTGACTGTCACCCGTGACCGGCATATAATGGTTGCTTGCATATTTGTTGTCTATGTCAGGGAATGAATGGTATGCTCTGCCAATTACTGGCAGTATATAAAGGTCCATGGGAAGTAGACGACACACACACTTCAGAAACATCCTCTTGCAACCCACCTGAATCCACTTCCCTTGACAACATGTGTTGCAACTACTACGGCAACTCTTGTGGCTATGGCCATGGATTTAGTCCCTATTACCGCTGTGGATATGGGACTCGCTATGGCTGTGGCTATGGCTCAGGATACGGCTGTGGCTATGGCTCCCCTTATGGCTGTGTTTATGGACCAGGATATGGCTGTGGATATGACACTGGCCGCTGCTGCTACTGGACAGTTTGCTACTGGAGATGTTATTCTTCTTGCTGCTAAAACATCACCATCCAAACCTCGTGTGTTCCTGAAATGACACATCTAAAGATACTGAGATTCAAGGATCTATAACCCATGATGTCTATATCCAGGAAACTACATGCCTAACAGAGGCTTTGACCTCCAACTACCCATTTTTAGATTGACATCTTTGTGGCTTGAGGTTCCATGATAGCGTCTGCTTATTGTCTGAAAGTTAGCCTTTAACTTCCTTAATCTCTGATTCACTGTTATGACTGTGTTGATGATCCTAACATCCTCCAGTTGGGGAAATCACTCATTCTCAATAAAAAAGGTGCATTGTTTCTAACAAACCTTTGTGTACTTGCTTGTGAATTAGTCATTTTTTGAGATGTTATGGCCTCTGGTGAAAGTTGGGTAATATCTTGCCTGAACCTTGAGTTCTTCCTTGATATAATACAAGCATTTCTTCTTACATTTGCACCAGAAAAAAATGTCTCCTCCTCCTATTTCTTGTTTCTCACATACTCAGGCGCTCATACACCCAGGCACAAATCTCACAGTATTTCACGACTGTGCTTTGCAGATCCCACTTTGTCTAGGTTGGAGCTGGAGGGGAAAGAGGAGGGGGAATGACACTTTATTCAGGATGTGAATGCAGAGTCCAAGGTAGAGAAGAGGTGCCCTGAGTGCTTAAAGGAATTGAAGAGATATTTTCCAGAATTAATGAGGAATTAGAATTAGACATAGGTATGGAAAACACGAGAATAAAGAACTAAGCAACAGATAAGTGAGAATAAACATATTCTCTTATATCACCTGCCTTTGATGGAACTGAAAATGTATTTGTTTTCATATATCGTGGTTGAGGAAATTGATTGCGGTCACTTAATTGACAAATAGTTTTGAGTAGTTTAGAAAGGGCCTCATCTTAGTGAAGACAAAGTAGGAAAATTATAGACAAGTTACTTGCTCTCACAGTGTTTATATTCTAGTACGTTAAGATAGAAAAACAGAGAGTAGAAAACAATTAAGATGATTTCAAACTGACAGTTGGGAGGGGGGACTAACACCGGTTTATGGGAAAGAGAGAAAGGATCGAAGTATCAGAGGGGTGGTTCAGGGAGGTATTTTGAAGTTGTGATGAGCTGATGCCAATGGCAAAGGAAGATTAGAAAGGGCAGTAGCAAGCGTAAAGTGGGAAAAGAAGTCCGTGAAGTTTTGGCAGAATATGATTTACTAGGCATGTATGAGTTCACTTATATATCCAGAAAAGAGTCTTCACGAACTCTTCCCATACTTTCAAAGTCATTAGTGTTGTGACTCCTTAGTTAAAGAACATCTGAGACACTCAGCTTTACAGAAGTGAGAAAACGGTGGTAATATTTACAAGTATCCTCTAATTTATATGTGCCACACAAATGTTTGACTTCCTATTCTTATCGGAGAAATATTGTTTGAGTGTAAGTTATGTGCCAGGCACTGTTCTCAGAGCTGATTATGCAGTGATGTACAGAATCGATATGGTTTCTCTTGTTTTGCATCCATATCCAGATGTTTGAATGGAAAGGTATTCGAAGTAATGCAGTAAAGATAGAAGAATTTTCACTAACCCATGGGTATTGTGGGAAGAAAGTGTGTGTTGGCAGGGTATTGAAAAGTGGCGTGCGTATCACAGGTAATTTGTGAAGTAAAATTGATAGTTTTGAATTTAAAAGATGACAGAAAAGGAAAGAAACTGAAGAATAAGAAAAATTGGAGTGGAGGTATATTTTCTTTATGTTTATTGTTGTGGATTAAACATAGCAGAGTGATCAGATTAGAGCAGTGACGAATATCAGAAAAAAAATAGGTAGAAAGATTTCTCAGCTGAAAGAAAATGTTCCAATCATGAATGTTCTCAGAAAATGAAATCAGCAGCTTCGTGAAAATTCCTGTTGAAGCCACTCTATAGACTACTGGATCATAGCTCATTTTGTGTTGTTGAAATGTGGGATTCCAGTGGAAGGAATCACCTTCCAGAGTTTATACTCCCTTCCAACTTGGATTTCCTAATTGTTACTATAAAAAGTTACTTTCATTTTGATCAGAAAGGAAAGAGGAGAAATAACAGCGGATACCACAGACATACAAAACATCATAAGCAATACTATGAACAGTTATATGGCAACAAATTGGACAGCCTAGAAGAAACAGACAAATTTCTAGAAACATACAGAATGACTAGACTGAATCAAGAAGAAACAGAACATTTGAACAGATTGATCACTAGAAGTGAAGTCGAATCTGTAATTTGAAAAACTCCCAGCAAACAAAAGTCCAGGACCAGAGAGCTTCACAGGGGAATTCTATCAAACATAAAAAGAAGAACTTATACCAATCCTTCTCGAAATGTTCCAGAAAACTGAAGATGAGCAAACACTCCCAAATTCATTCGACAAGGCCACCATTACCCTGATACCAAAGCCAGACAAAGAGATTATAGATAAAAGAAAATTATAGTCCAATATCTTCGATGAACAATAGATGCAAAAGTCCTCACCAAAATATTAGCAAACCAAATCCAATAATACACAAAAGGATCATACGCCATGATCAAGTTGGATTTATTCCAGGGGCACAAGGATGGATTAGCATGTGCAAATCAATCAATGTGATACACCACATCAACCAAAAGAAAGACCAAAATCACATGATCACATCAATAGATGCAGATAAAGCATTGGAAAAAATTCAACTTCGATTCATGATAAAAATCCTTGCCAAAGTGGGTGTAGAGGGAAAATACATTAGCATAATAAAGGCCATTTACGACAAACCAACAGCCAACACAATACTCAATGGTGAAAAGGTGAAAGCCTTCCTCCTCAATTCAGGAAGGAGACAAGGATGATGACTGTTTCCCCTTCTACTTAAATTGGAAGTTCTAGCCGCAGCAGTCGTAAGAAAAAGAAATTAAGTGTATGCAGATTGGAACGGAAGAGTTAACACCGTAACTATTTGCCGATGATATGGTACTTCATATAGAGAACTCTACAGTCTCCACCCAAAAACCATTAGAACCAATAAACAAATACAAGATTAACATACAGAAATCTGTTGTGTTTCTATACACTAATGAGGAAATGTTAGGAAGAGAAAGTAAAACAAATCCCATTTAAAACTGCATCAAAAATTACCTAGGAAGAAACTTCAACAAGGAGGTGAAACACCTATGCTCTGAAAACTATAAAATTTGATGAAGGAAATTGAAATTGATATAAAGAAAAGGAAATATATCCTTTGTCCCTAGATTTGAGGAACTAATGTTATAAAAATGACCATCAATCCCAATGAAATCTACGGATTTAATGCAATCCCTATCAAAATACCTGTGACATTTTTCACAGAACTAGAACAAATATTTTTAAAATTCACAGAACTAAGACGAATAATCCTTAAACCACCCTAAAATTCATAGAACAACTATTTCTAAAACTAGGACAACAAAAGACCCCCAGTTTTCAAAGGGCTCTTCATAATAAAGGACAAAGCTAGAGGTTCAACCCTACCAGACTTCAGACTATACTACAGGGTGGTATTTGCTCCAAAACAGACACATAGGTCCGTGGAACAGAAGACAGAGCCCAGAAATAATCCCGCACACTTATGATCAATTAATCTATGACAAAAGAGGCAGGAATATACAAAGAGAAAAGACCGTCTCTTCAACAAGTGGTGCTGGGAAAACTGGACAGCCATATGTATAACAGTGAGAGTAGAACATTCCCTCACACCATATACAAAAACAAACTCAAAATGGGCTAAAGACCTAAATGTAAGACCTGAAAATATAAAACTCTTAGAAGAAAACATAGGCAGAACACTCTTTGACAGAAATTGTAGCATTACTTTTTTGGATCTGTATCCCAAGGCCAAGGAAATAAAAGCAAAAATAAACAAATGGGACATAATTACACTTAAAAGGTTTTGCACAGCAAAGGAAGCAGTTGAGAAGATAAAAAGACAACCTATGAAATGTGAGAAAATATTTGCAAATGATGTGACTGACTCGGTGTTAATGTCCAAATTATACAAACATCTCATACAACTCAAAGGCAAAAAAGACAAACAACCCAACCAAAAAATCAGTTACTGGGCACATGATTCTACTGAGACAATTCTTCAGCAGAACAAATTAAGATGATGCTCTTTAAATAAAACTGGAGTATTCAAACTAACGAGCTCATTTTAAAGGAACTATTACTGACTGTCACCCGTGACCGGCATATAATGGTTGCTTGCATATTTGTTGTCTATGTCAGGGAATGAATGGTATGCTCTGCCAATTACTGGCAGTATATAAAGGTCCATGGGAAGTAGACGACACACACACTTCAGAAACATCCTCTTGCAACCCACCTGAATCCACTTCCCTTGACAACATGTGTTGCAACTACTACGGCAACTCTTGTGGCTATGGCCATGGATTTAGTCCCTATTACCGCTGTGGATATGGGACTCGCTATGGCTGTGGCTATGGCTCAGGATACGGCTGTGGCTATGGCTCCCCTTATGGCTGTGTTTATGGACCAGGATATGGCTGTGGATATGACACTGGCCGCTGCTGCTACTGGCCAGTTTGCTACTGGAGATGTTATTCTTCTTGCTGCTAAAACATCACCATCCAAACCTCGTGTGTTCCTGAAATGACACATCTAAAGATACTGAGATTCAAGGATCTATAACCCATGATGTCTATATCCAGGAAACTACATGCCTAACAGAGGCTTTGACCTCCAACTACCCATTTTTAGATTGACATCTTTGTGGCTTGAGGTTCCATGATAGCGTCTGCTTATTGTCTGAAAGTTAGCCTTTAACTTCCTTAATCTCTGATTCACTGTTATGACTGTGTTGATGATCCTAACATCCTCCAGTTGGGGAAATCACTCATTCTCAATAAAAAAGGTGCATTGTTTCTAACAAACCTTTGTGTACTTGCTTGTGAATTAGTCATTTTTTGAGATGTTATGGCCTCTGGTGAAAGTTGGGTAATATCTTGCCTGAACCTTGAGTTCTTCCTTGATATAATACAAGCATTTCTTCTTACATTTGCACCAGAAAAAAATGTCTCCTCCTCCTATTTCTTGTTTCTCACATACTCAGGCGCTCATACACCCAGGCACAAATCTCACAGTATTTGACGACTGTGCTTTGCAGATCCCACTTTGTCTAGGTTGGAGCTGGAGGGGAAAGAGGAGGGGGAATGACACTTTATTCAGGATGTGAATGCAGAGTCCAAGGTAGAGAAGAGGTGCCCTGAGTGCTTAAAGGAATTGAAGAGATATTTTCCAGAATTAATGAGGAATTAGAATTAGACATAGGTATGGAAAACACGAGAATAAAGAACTAAGCAACAGATAAGTGAGAATAAACATATTCTCTTATATCACCTGCCTTTGATGGAACTGAAAATGTATTTGTTTTCATATATCGTGGTTGAGGAAATTGATTGCGGTCACTTAATTGACAAATAGTTTTGAGTAGTTTAGAAAGGGCCTCATCTTAGTGAAGACAAAGTAGGAAAATTATAGACAAGTTACTTGCTCTCACAGTGTTTATATTCTAGTACGTTAAGATAGAAAAACAGAGAGTAGAAAACAATTAAGATGATTTCAAACTGACAGTTGGGAGGGGGGACTAACACCGGTTTATGGGAAAGAGAGAAAGGATCGAAGTATCAGAGGGGTGGTTCAGGGAGGTATTTTGAAGTTGTGATGAGCTGATGCCAATGGCAAAGGAAGATTAGAAAGGGCAGTAGCAAGCGTAAAGTGGGAAAAGAAGTCCGTGAAGTTTTGGCAGAATATGATTTACTAGGCATGTATGAGTTCACTTATATATCCAGAAAAGAGTCTTCACGAACTCTTCCCATACTTTCAAAGTCATTAGTGTTGTGACTCCTTAGTTAAAGAACATCTGAGACACTCAGCTTTACAGAAGTGAGAAAACGGTGGTAATATTTACAAGTATCCTCTAATTTATATGTGCCACACAAATGTTTGACTTCCTATTCTTATCGGAGAAATATTGTTTGAGTGTAAGTTATGTGCCAGGCACTGTTCTCAGAGCTGATTATGCAGTGATGTACAGAATCGATATGGTTTCTCTTGTTTTGCATCCATATCCAGATGTTTGAATGGAAAGGTATTCGAAGTAATGCAGTAAAGATAGAAGAATTTTCACTAACCCATGGGTATTGTGGGAAGAAAGTGTGTGTTGGCAGGGTATTGAAAAGTGGCGTGCGTATCACAGGTAATTTGTGAAGTAAAATTGATAGTTTTGAATTTAAAAGATGACAGAAAAGGAAAGAAACTGAAGAATAAGAAAAATTGGAGTGGAGGTATATTTTCTTTATGTTTATTGTTGTGGATTAAACATAGCAGAGTGATCAGATTAGAGCAGTGACGAATATCAGAAAAAAAATAGGTAGAAAGATTTCTCAGCTGAAAGAAAATGTTCCAATCATGAATGTTCTCAGAAAATGAAATCAGCAGCTTCGTGAAAATTCCTGTTGAAGCCACTCTATAGACTACTGGATCATAGCTCATTTTGTGTTGTTGAAATGTGGGATTCCAGTGGAAGGAATCACCTTCCAGAGTTTATACTCCCTTCCAACTTGGATTTCCTAATTGTTACTATAAAAAGTTACTTTCATTTTGATCAGAAAGGAAAGAGGAGAAATAACAGCGGATACCACAGACATACAAAACATCATAAGCAATACTATGAACAGTTATATGGCAACAAATTGGACAGCCTAGAAGAAACAGACAAATTTCTAGAAACATACAGAATGACTAGACTGAATCAAGAAGAAACAGAACATTTGAACAGATTGATCACTAGAAGTGAAGTCGAATCTGTAATTTGAAAAACTCCCAGCAAACAAAAGTCCAGGACCAGAGAGCTTCACAGGGGAATTCTATCAAACATAAAAAGAAGAACTTATACCAATCCTTCTCGAAATGTTCCAGAAAACTGAAGATGAGCAAACACTCCCAAATTCATTCGACAAGGCCACCATTACCCTGATACCAAAGCCAGACAAAGAGATTATAGATAAAAGAAAATTATAGTCCAATATCTTCGATGAACAATAGATGCAAAAGTCCTCACCAAAATATTAGCAAACCAAATCCAATAATACACAAAAGGATCATACGCCATGATCAAGTTGGATTTATTCCAGGGGCACAAGGATGGATTAGCATGTGCAAATCAATCAATGTGATACACCACATCAACCAAAAGAAAGACCAAAATCACATGATCACATCAATAGATGCAGATAAAGCATTGGAAAAAATTCAACTTCGATTCATGATAAAAATCCTTGCCAAAGTGGGTGTAGAGGGAAAATACATTAGCATAATAAAGGCCATTTACGACAAACCAACAGCCAACACAATACTCAATGGTGAAAAGGTGAAAGCCTTCCTCCTCAATTCAGGAAGGAGACAAGGATGATGACTGTTTCCCCTTCTACTTAAATTGGAAGTTCTAGCCGCAGCAGTCGTAAGAAAAAGAAATTAAGTGTATGCAGATTGGAACGGAAGAGTTAACACCGTAACTATTTGCCGATGATATGGTACTTCATATAGAGAACTCTACAGTCTCCACCCAAAAACCATTAGAACCAATAAACAAATACAAGATTAACATACAGAAATCTGTTGTGTTTCTATACACTAATGAGGAAATGTTAGGAAGAGAAAGTAAAACAAATCCCATTTAAAACTGCATCAAAAATTACCTAGGAAGAAACTTCAACAAGGAGGTGAAACACCTATGCTCTGAAAACTATAAAATTTGATGAAGGAAATTGAAATTGATATAAAGAAAAGGAAATATATCCTTTGTCCCTAGATTTGAGGAACTAATGTTATAAAAATGACCATCAATCCCAATGAAATCTACGGATTTAATGCAATCCCTATCAAAATACCTGTGACATTTTTCACAGAACTAGAACAAATATTTTTAAAATTCACAGAACTAAGACGAATAATCCTTAAACCACCCTAAAATTCATAGAACAACTATTTCTAAAACTAGGACAACAAAAGACCCCCAGTTTTCAAAGGGCTCTTCATAATAAAGGACAAAGCTAGAGGTTCAACCCTACCAGACTTCAGACTATACTACAGGGTGGTATTTGCTCCAAAACAGACACATAGGTCCGTGGAACAGAAGACAGAGCCCAGAAATAATCCCGCACACTTATGATCAATTAATCTATGACAAAAGAGGCAGGAATATACAAAGAGAAAAGACCGTCTCTTCAACAAGTGGTGCTGGGAAAACTGGACAGCCATATGTATAACAGTGAGAGTAGAACATTCCCTCACACCATATACAAAAACAAACTCAAAATGGGCTAAAGACCTAAATGTAAGACCTGAAAATATAAAACTCTTAGAAGAAAACATAGGCAGAACACTCTTTGACAGAAATTGTAGCATTACTTTTTTGGATCTGTATCCCAAGGCCAAGGAAATAAAAGCAAAAATAAACAAATGGGACATAATTACACTTAAAAGGTTTTTCACAGCAAAGGAAGCAGTTGAGAAGATAAAAAGACAACCTATGAAATGTGAGAAAATATTTGCAAATGATGTGACTGACTCGGTGTTAATGTCCAAATTATACAAACATCTCATACAACTCAAAGGCAAAAAAGACAAACAACCCAACCAAAAAATCAGTTACTGGGCACATGATTCTACTGAGACAATTCTTCAGCAGAACAAATTAAGATGATGCTCTTTAAATAAAACTGGAGTATTCAAACTAACGAGCTCATTTTAAAGGAACTATTACTGACTGTCACCCGTGACCGGCATATAATGGTTGCTTGCATATTTGTTGTCTATGTCAGGGAATGAATGGTATGCTCTGCCAATTACTGGCAGTATATAAAGGTCCATGGGAAGTAGACGACACACACACTTCAGAAACATCCTCTTGCAACCCACCTGAATCCACTTCCCTTGACAACATGTGTTGCAACTACTACGGCAACTCTTGTGGCTATGGCCATGGATTTAGTCCCTATTACCGCTGTGGATATGGGACTCGCTATGGCTGTGGCTATGGCTCAGGATACGGCTGTGGCTATGGCTCCCCTTATGGCTGTGTTTATGGACCAGGATATGGCTGTGGATATGACACTGGCCGCTGCTGCTACTGGACAGTTTGCTACTGGAGATGTTATTCTTCTTGCTGCTAAAACATCACCATCCAAACCTCGTGTGTTCCTGAAATGACACATCTAAAGATACTGAGATTCAAGGATCTATAACCCATGATGTCTATATCCAGGAAACTACATGCCTAACAGAGGCTTTGACCTCCAACTACCCATTTTTAGATTGACATCTTTGTGGCTTGAGGTTCCATGATAGCGTCTGCTTATTGTCTGAAAGTTAGCCTTTAACTTCCTTAATCTCTGATTCACTGTTATGACTGTGTTGATGATCCTAACATCCTCCAGTTGGGGAAATCACTCATTCTCAATAAAAAAGGTGCATTGTTTCTAACAAACCTTTGTGTACTTGCTTGTGAATTAGTCATTTTTTGAGATGTTATGGCCTCTGGTGAAAGTTGGGTAATATCTTGCCTGAACCTTGAGTTCTTCCTTGATATAATACAAGCATTTCTTCTTACATTTGCACCAGAAAAAAATGTCTCCTCCTCCTATTTCTTGTTTCTCACATACTCAGGCGCTCATACACCCAGGCACAAATCTCACAGTATTTCACGACTGTGCTTTGCCGATCCCACTTTGTCTAGGTTGGAGCTGGAGGGGAAAGAGGAGGGGGAATGACACTTTATTCAGGATGTGAATGCAGAGTCCAAGGTAGAGAAGAGGTGCCCTGAGTGCTTAAAGGAATTGAAGAGATATTTTCCAGAATTAATGAGGAATTAGAATTAGACATAGGTATGGAAAACACGAGAATAAAGAACTAAGCAACAGATAAGTGAGAATAAACATATTCTCTTATATCACCTGCCTTTGATGGAACTGAAAATGTATTTGTTTTCATATATCGTGGTTGAGGAAATTGATTGCGGTCACTTAATTGACAAATAGTTTTGAGTAGTTTAGAAAGGGCCTCATCTTAGTGAAGACAAAGTAGGAAAATTATAGACAAGTTACTTGCTCTCACAGTGTTTATATTCTAGTACGTTAAGATAGAAAAACAGAGAGTAGAAAACAATTAAGATGATTTCAAACTGACAGTTGGGAGGGGGGACTAACACCGGTTTATGGGAAAGAGAGAAAGGATCGAAGTATCAGAGGGGTGGTTCAGGGAGGTATTTTGAAGTTGTGATGAGCTGATGCCAATGGCAAAGGAAGATTAGAAAGGGCAGTAGCAAGCGTAAAGTGGGAAAAGAAGTCCGTGAAGTTTTGGCAGAATATGATTTACTAGGCATGTATGAGTTCACTTATATATCCAGAAAAGAGTCTTCACGAACTCTTCCCATACTTTCAAAGTCATTAGTGTTGTGACTCCTTAGTTAAAGAACATCTGAGACACTCAGCTTTACAGAAGTGAGAAAACGGTGGTAATATTTACAAGTATCCTCTAATTTATATGTGCCACACAAATGTTTGACTTCCTATTCTTATCGGAGAAATATTGTTTGAGTGTAAGTTATGTGCCAGGCACTGTTCTCAGAGCTGATTATGCAGTGATGTACAGAATCGATATGGTTTCTCTTGTTTTGCATCCATATCCAGATGTTTGAATGGAAAGGTATTCGAAGTAATGCAGTAAAGATAGAAGAATTTTCACTAACCCATGGGTATTGTGGGAAGAAAGTGTGTGTTGGCAGGGTATTGAAAAG
This sequence comes from Balaenoptera ricei, assembly GCF_028023285.1. Lineage (NCBI taxonomy): Eukaryota > Metazoa > Chordata > Mammalia > Artiodactyla > Balaenopteridae > Balaenoptera > Balaenoptera ricei. The sequence continues at coordinate 102,832 of NW_026777654.1, forward strand.
TGGCGTGCGTATCACAGGTAATTTGTGAAGTAAAATTGATAGTTTTGAATTTAAAAGATGACAGAAAAGGAAAGAAACTGAAGAATAAGAAAAATTGGAGTGGAGGTATATTTTCTTTATGTTTATTGTTGTGGATTAAACATAGCAGAGTGATCAGATTAGAGCAGTGACGAATATCAGAAAAAAAATAGGTAGAAAGATTTCTCAGCTGAAAGAAAATGTTCCAATCATGAATGTTCTCAGAAAATGAAATCAGCAGCTTCGTGAAAATTCCTGTTGAAGCCACTCTATAGACTACTGGATCATAGCTCATTTTGTGTTGTTGAAATGTGGGATTCCAGTGGAAGGAATCACCTTCCAGAGTTTATACTCCCTTCCAACTTGGATTTCCTAATTGTTACTATAAAAAGTTACTTTCATTTTGATCAGAAAGGAAAGAGGAGAAATAACAGCGGATACCACAGACATACAAAACATCATAAGCAATACTATGAACAGTTATATGGCAACAAATTGGACAGCCTAGAAGAAACAGACAAATTTCTAGAAACATACAGAATGACTAGACTGAATCAAGAAGAAACAGAACATTTGAACAGATTGATCACTAGAAGTGAAGTCGAATCTGTAATTTGAAAAACTCCCAGCAAACAAAAGTCCAGGACCAGAGAGCTTCACAGGGGAATTCTATCAAACATAAAAAGAAGAACTTATACCAATCCTTCTCGAAATGTTCCAGAAAACTGAAGATGAGCAAACACTCCCAAATTCATTCGACAAGGCCACCATTACCCTGATACCAAAGCCAGACAAAGAGATTATAGATAAAAGAAAATTATAGTCCAATATCTTCGATGAACAATAGATGCAAAAGTCCTCACCAAAATATTAGCAAACCAAATCCAATAATACACAAAAGGATCATACGCCATGATCAAGTTGGATTTATTCCAGGGGCACAAGGATGGATTAGCATGTGCAAATCAATCAATGTGATACACCACATCAACCAAAAGAAAGACCAAAATCACATGATCACATCAATAGATGCAGATAAAGCATTGGAAAAAATTCAACTTCGATTCATGATAAAAATCCTTGCCAAAGTGGGTGTAGAGGGAAAATACATTAGCATAATAAAGGCCATTTACGACAAACCAACAGCCAACACAATACTCAATGGTGAAAAGGTGAAAGCCTTCCTCCTCAATTCAGGAAGGAGACAAGGATGATGACTGTTTCCCCTTCTACTTAAATTGGAAGTTCTAGCCGCAGCAGTCGTAAGAAAAAGAAATTAAGTGTATGCAGATTGGAACGGAAGAGTTAACACCGTAACTATTTGCCGATGATATGGTACTTCATATAGAGAACTCTACAGTCTCCACCCAAAAACCATTAGAACCAATAAACAAATACAAGATTAACATACAGAAATCTGTTGTGTTTCTATACACTAATGAGGAAATGTTAGGAAGAGAAAGTAAAACAAATCCCATTTAAAACTGCATCAAAAATTACCTAGGAAGAAACTTCAACAAGGAGGTGAAACACCTATGCTCTGAAAACTATAAAATTTGATGAAGGAAATTGAAATTGATATAAAGAAAAGGAAATATATCCTTTGTCCCTAGATTTGAGGAACTAATGTTATAAAAATGACCATCAATCCCAATGAAATCTACGGATTTAATGCAATCCCTATCAAAATACCTGTGACATTTTTCACAGAACTAGAACAAATATTTTTAAAATTCACAGAACTAAGACGAATAATCCTTAAACCACCCTAAAATTCATAGAACAACTATTTCTAAAACTAGGACAACAAAAGACCCCCAGTTTTCAAAGGGCTCTTCATAATAAAGGACAAAGCTAGAGGTTCAACCCTACCAGACTTCAGACTATACTACAGGGTGGTATTTGCTCCAAAACAGACACATAGGTCCGTGGAACAGAAGACAGAGCCCAGAAATAATCCCGCACACTTATGATCAATTAATCTATGACAAAAGAGGCAGGAATATACAAAGAGAAAAGACCGTCTCTTCAACAAGTGGTGCTGGGAAAACTGGACAGCCATATGTATAACAGTGAGAGTAGAACATTCCCTCACACCATATACAAAAACAAACTCAAAATGGGCTAAAGACCTAAATGTAAGACCTGAAAATATAAAACTCTTAGAAGAAAACATAGGCAGAACACTCTTTGACAGAAATTGTAGCATTACTTTTTTGGATCTGTATCCCAAGGCCAAGGAAATAAAAGCAAAAATAAACAAATGGGACATAATTACACTTAAAAGGTTTTGCACAGCAAAGGAAGCAGTTGAGAAGATAAAAAGACAACCTATGAAATGTGAGAAAATATTTGCAAATGATGTGACTGACTCGGTGTTAATGTCCAAATTATACAAACATCTCATACAACTCAAAGGCAAAAAAGACAAACAACCCAACCAAAAAATCAGTTACTGGGCACATGATTCTACTGAGACAATTCTTCAGCAGAACAAATTAAGATGATGCTCTTTAAATAAAACTGGAGTATTCAAACTAACGAGCTCATTTTAAAGGAACTATTACTGACTGTCACCCGTGACCGGCATATAATGGTTGCTTGCATATTTGTTGTCTATGTCAGGGAATGAATGGTATGCTCTGCCAATTACTGGCAGTATATAAAGGTCCATGGGAAGTAGACGACACACACACTTCAGAAACATCCTCTTGCAACCCACCTGAATCCACTTCCCTTGACAACATGTGTTGCAACTACTACGGCAACTCTTGTGGCTATGGCCATGGATTTAGTCCCTATTACCGCTGTGGATATGGGACTCGCTATGGCTGTGGCTATGGCTCAGGATACGGCTGTGGCTATGGCTCCCCTTATGGCTGTGTTTATGGACCAGGATATGGCTGTGGATATGACACTGGCCGCTGCTGCTACTGGACAGTTTGCTACTGGAGATGTTATTCTTCTTGCTGCTAAAACATCACCATCCAAACCTCGTGTGTTCCTGAAATGACACATCTAAAGATACTGAGATTCAAGGATCTATAACCCATGATGTCTATATCCAGGAAACTACATGCCTAACAGAGGCTTTGACCTCCAACTACCCATTTTTAGATTGACATCTTTGTGGCTTGAGGTTCCATGATAGCGTCTGCTTATTGTCTGAAAGTTAGCCTTTAACTTCCTTAATCTCTGATTCACTGTTATGACTGTGTTGATGATCCTAACATCCTCCAGTTGGGGAAATCACTCATTCTCAATAAAAAAGGTGCATTGTTTCTAACAAACCTTTGTGTACTTGCTTGTGAATTAGTCATTTTTTGAGATGTTATGGCCTCTGGTGAAAGTTGGGTAATATCTTGCCTGAACCTTGAGTTCTTCCTTGATATAATACAAGCATTTCTTCTTACATTTGCACCAGAAAAAAATGTCTCCTCCTCCTATTTCTTGTTTCTCACATACTCAGGCGCTCATACACCCAGGCACAAATCTCACAGTATTTGACGACTGTGCTTTGCAGATCCCACTTTGTCTAGGTTGGAGCTGGAGGGGAAAGAGGAGGGGGAATGACACTTTATTCAGGATGTGAATGCAGAGTCCAAGGTAGAGAAGAGGTGCCCTGAGTGCTTAAAGGAATTGAAGAGATATTTTCCAGAATTAATGAGGAATTAGAATTAGACATAGGTATGGAAAACACGAGAATAAAGAACTAAGCAACAGATAAGTGAGAATAAACATATTCTCTTATATCACCTGCCTTTGATGGAACTGAAAATGTATTTGTTTTCATATATCGTGGTTGAGGAAATTGATTGCGGTCACTTAATTGACAAATAGTTTTGAGTAGTTTAGAAAGGGCCTCATCTTAGTGAAGACAAAGTAGGAAAATTATAGACAAGTTACTTGCTCTCACAGTGTTTATATTCTAGTACGTTAAGATAGAAAAACAGAGAGTAGAAAACAATTAAGATGATTTCAAACTGACAGTTGGGAGGGGGGACTAACACCGGTTTATGGGAAAGAGAGAAAGGATCGAAGTATCAGAGGGGTGGTTCAGGGAGGTATTTTGAAGTTGTGATGAGCTGATGCCAATGGCAAAGGAAGATTAGAAAGGGCAGTAGCAAGCGTAAAGTGGGAAAAGAAGTCCGTGAAGTTTTGGCAGAATATGATTTACTAGGCATGTATGAGTTCACTTATATATCCAGAAAAGAGTCTTCACGAACTCTTCCCATACTTTCAAAGTCATTAGTGTTGTGACTCCTTAGTTAAAGAACATCTGAGACACTCAGCTTTACAGAAGTGAGAAAACGGTGGTAATATTTACAAGTATCCTCTAATTTATATGTGCCACACAAATGTTTGACTTCCTATTCTTATCGGAGAAATATTGTTTGAGTGTAAGTTATGTGCCAGGCACTGTTCTCAGAGCTGATTATGCAGTGATGTACAGAATCGATATGGTTTCTCTTGTTTTGCATCCATATCCAGATGTTTGAATGGAAAGGTATTCGAAGTAATGCAGTAAAGATAGAAGAATTTTCACTAACCCATGGGTATTGTGGGAAGAAAGTGTGTGTTGGCAGGGTATTGAAAAGTGGCGTGCGTATCACAGGTAATTTGTGAAGTAAAATTGATAGTTTTGAATTTAAAAGATGACAGAAAAGGAAAGAAACTGAAGAATAAGAAAAATTGGAGTGGAGGTATATTTTCTTTATGTTTATTGTTGTGGATTAAACATAGCAGAGTGATCAGATTAGAGCAGTGACGAATATCAGAAAAAAATAGGTAGAAAGATTTCTCAGCTGAAAGAAAATGTTCCAATCATGAATGTTCTCAGAAAATGAAATCAGCAGCTTCGTGAAAATTCCTGTTGAAGCCACTCTATAGACTACTGGATCATAGCTCATTTTGTGTTGTTGAAATGTGGGATTCCAGTGGAAGGAATCACCTTCCAGAGTTTATACTCCCTTCCAACTTGGATTTCCTAATTGTTACTATAAAAAGTTACTTTCATTTTGATCAGAAAGGAAAGAGGAGAAATAACAGCGGATACCACAGACATACAAAACATCATAAGCAATACTATGAACAGTTATATGCCAACAAATTGGACAGCCTAGAAGAAACAGACAAATTTCTAGAAACATACAGAATGACTAGACTGAATCAAGAAGAAACAGAACATTTGAACAGATTGATCACTAGAAGTGAAGTCGAATCTGTAATTTGAAAAACTCCCAGCAAACAAAAGTCCAGGACCAGAGAGCTTCACAGGGGAATTCTATCAAACATAAAAAGAAGAACTTATACCAATCCTTCTCGAAATGTTCCAGAAAACTGAAGATGAGCAAACACTCCCAAATTCATTCGACAAGGCCACCATTACCCTGATACCAAAGCCAGACAAAGAGATTATAGATAAAAGAAAATTATAGTCCAATATCTTCGATGAACAATAGATGCAAAAGTCCTCACCAAAATATTAGCAAACCAAATCCAATAATACACAAAAGGATCATACGCCATGATCAAGTTGGATTTATTCCAGGGGCACAAGGATGGATTAGCATGTGCAAATCAATCAATGTGATACACCACATCAACCAAAAGAAAGACCAAAATCACATGATCACATCAATAGATGCAGATAAAGCATTGGAAAAAATTCAACTTCGATTCATGATAAAAATCCTTGCCAAAGTGGGTGTAGAGGGAAAATACATTAGCATAATAAAGGCCATTTACGACAAACCAACAGCCAACACAATACTCAATGGTGAAAAGGTGAAAGCCTTCCTCCTCAATTCAGGAAGGAGACAAGGATGATGACTGTTTCCCCTTCTACTTAAATTGGAAGTTCTAGCCGCAGCAGTCGTAAGAAAAAGAAATTAAGTGTATGCAGATTGGAACGGAAGAGTTAACACCGTAACTATTTGCCGATGATATGGTACTTCATATAGAGAACTCTACAGTCTCCACCCAAAAACCATTAGAACCAATAAACAAATACAAGATTAACATACAGAAATCTGTTGTGTTTCTATACACTAATGAGGAAATGTTAGGAAGAGAAAGTAAAACAAATCCCATTTAAAACTGCATCAAAAATTACCTAGGAAGAAACTTCAACAAGGAGGTGAAACACCTATGCTCTGAAAACTATAAAATTTGATGAAGGAAATGGAAATTGATATAAAGAAAAGGAAATGTATCCTTTGTCCCTAGATTTGAGGAACTAATGTTATAAAAATGACCATCAATCCCAATGAAATCTACGGATTTAATGCAATCCCTATCAAAATACCTGTGACATATTTCACAGAACTAGAACAAATATTTTTAAAATTCACAGAACTAAGACGAATAATCCTTAAACCACCCTAAAATTCATAGAACAACTATTTCTAAAACTAGGACAACAAAAGACCCCCAGTTTTCAAAGGGCTCTTCATAATAAAGGACAAAGCTAGAGGTTCAACCCTACCAGACTTCAGACTATACTACAGGGTGGTATTTGCTCCAAAACAGACACATAGGTCCGTGGAACAGAAGACAGAGCCCAGAAATAATCCCGCACACTTATGATCAATTAATCTATGACAAAAGAGGCAGGAATATACAAAGAGAAAAGACCGTCTCTTCAACAAGTGGTGCTGGGAAAACTGGACAGCCATATGTATAACAGTGAGAGTAGAACATTCCCTCACACCATATACAAAAACAAACTCAAAATGGGCTAAAGACCTAAATGTAAGACCTGAAAATATAAAACTCTTAGAAGAAAACATAGGCAGAACACTCTTTGACAGAAATTGTAGCATTACTTTTTTGGATCTGTATCCCAAGGCCAAGGAAATAAAAGCAAAAATAAACAAATGGGACATAATTACACTTAAAAGGTTTTGCACAGCAAAGGAAGCAGTTGAGAAGATAGAAAGACAACCTATGAAATGTGAGAAAATATTTGCAAATGATGTGACTGACTCGGTGTTAATGTCCAAATTATACAAACATCTCATACAACTCAAAGGCAAAAAAGACAAACAACCCAACCAAAAAATCAGTTACTGGGCACATGATTCTACTGAGACAATTCTTCAGCAGAACAAATTAAGATGATGCTCTTTAAATAAAACTGGAGTATTCAAACTAACGAGCTCATTTTAAAGGAACTATTACTGACTGTCACCCGTGACCGGCATATAATGGTTGCTTGCATATTTGTTGTCTATGTCAGGGAATGAATGGTATGCTCTGCCAATTACTGGCAGTATATAAAGGTCCATGGGAAGTAGACGACACACACACTTCAGAAACATCCTCTTGCAACCCACCTGAATCCACTTCCCTTGACAACATGTGTTGCAACTACTACGGCAACTCTTGTGGCTATGGCCATGGATTTAGTCCCTATTACCGCTGTGGATATGGGACTCGCTATGGCTGTGGCTATGGCTCAGGATACGGCTGTGGCTATGGCTCCCCTTATGGCTGTGTTTATGGACCAGGATATGGCTGTGGATATGACACTGGCCGCTGCTGCTACTGGCCAGTTTGCTACTGGAGATGTTATTCTTCTTGCTGCTAAAACATCACCATCCAAACCTCGTGTGTTCCTGAAATGACACATCTAAAGATACTGAGATTCAAGGATCTATAACCCATGATGTCTATATCCAGGAAACTACATGCCTAACAGAGGCTTTGACCTCCAACTACCCATTTTTAGATTGACATCTTTGTGGCTTGAGGTTCCATGATAGCGTCTGCTTATTGTCTGAAAGTTAGCCTTTAACTTCCTTAATCTCTGATTCACTGTTATGACTGTGTTGATGATCCTAACATCCTCCAGTTGGGGAAATCACTCATTCTCAATAAAAAAGGTGCATTGTTTCTAACAAACCTTTGTGTACTTGCTTGTGAATTAGTCATTTTTTGAGATGTTATGGCCTCTGGTGAAAGTTGGGTAATATCTTGCCTGAACCTTGAGTTCTTCCTTGATATAATACAAGCATTTCTTCTTACATTTGCACCAGAAAAAAATGTCTCCTCCTCCTATTTCTTGTTTCTCACATACTCAGGCGCTCATACACCCAGGCACAAATCTCACAGTATTTCACGACTGTGCTTTGCAGATCCCACTTTGTCTAGGTTGGAGCTGGAGGGGAAAGAGGAGGGGGAATGACACTTTATTCAGGATGTGAATGCAGAGTCCAAGGTAGAGAAGAGGTGCCCTGAGTGCTTAAAGGAATTGAAGAGATATTTTCCAGAATTAATGAGGAATTAGAATTAGACATAGGTATGGAAAACACGAGAATAAAGAACTAAGCAACAGATAAGTGAGAATAAACATATTCTCTTATATCACCTGCCTTTGATGGAACTGAAAATGTATTTGTTTTCATATATCGTGGTTGAGGAAATTGATTGCGGTCACTTAATTGACAAATAGTTTTGAGTAGTTTAGAAAGGGCCTCATCTTAGTGAAGACAAAGTAGGAAAATTATAGACAAGTTACTTGCTCTCACAGTGTTTATATTCTAGTACGTTAAGATAGAAAAACAGAGAGTAGAAAACAATTAAGATGATTTCAAACTGACAGTTGGGAGGGGGGACTAACACCGGTTTATGGGAAAGAGAGAAAGGATCGAAGTATCAGAGGGGTGGTTCAGGGAGGTATTTTGAAGTTGTGATGAGCTGATGCCAATGGCAAAGGAAGATTAGAAAGGGCAGTAGCAAGCGTAAAGTGGGAAAAGAAGTCCGTGAAGTTTTGGCAGAATATGATTTACTAGGCATGTATGAGTTCACTTATATATCCAGAAAAGAGTCTTCACGAACTCTTCCCATACTTACAAAGTCATTAGTGTTGTGACTCCTTAGTTAAAGAACATCTGAGACACTCAGCTTTACAGAAGTGAGAAAACGGTGGTAATATTTACAAGTATCCTCTAATTTATATGTGCCACACAAATGTTTGACTTCCTATTCTTATCGGAGAAATATTGTTTGAGTGTAAGTTATGTGCCAGGCACTGTTCTCAGAGCTGATTATGCAGTGATGTACAGAATCGATATGGTTTCTCTTGTTTTGCATCCATATCCAGATGTTTGAATGGAAAGGTATTCGAAGTAATGCAGTAAAGATAGAAGAATTTTCACTAACCCATGGGTATTGTGGGAAGAAAGTGTGTGTTGGCAGGGTATTGAAAAGTGGCGTGCGTATCACAGGTAATTTGTGAAGTAAAATTGATAGTTTTGAATTTAAAAGATGACAGAAAAGGAAAGAAACTGAAGAATAAGAAAAATTGGAGTGGAGGTATATTTTCTTTATGTTTATTGTTGTGGATTAAACATAGCAGAGTGATCAGATTAGAGCAGTGACGAATATCAGAAAAAAAATAGGTAGAAAGATTTCTCAGCTGAAAGAAAATGTTCCAATCATGAATGTTCTCAGAAAATGAAATCAGCAGCTTCGTGAAAATTCCTGTTGAAGCCACTCTATAGACTACTGGATCATAGCTCATTTTGTGTTGTTGAAATGTGGGATTCCAGTGGAAGGAATCACCTTCCAGAGTTTATACTCCCTTCCAACTTGGATTTCCTAATTGTTACTATAAAAAGTTACTTTCATTTTGATCAGAAAGGAAAGAGGAGAAATAACAGCGGATACCACAGACATACAAAACATCATAAGCAATACTATGAACAGTTATATGGCAACAAATTGGACAGCCTAGAAGAAACAGACAAATTTCTAGAAACATACAGAATGACTAGACTGAATCAAGAAGAAACAGAACATTTGAACAGATTGATCACTAGAAGTGAAGTCGAATCTGTAATTTGAAAAACTCCCAGCAAACAAAAGTCCAGGACCAGAGAGCTTCACAGGGGAATTCTATCAAACATAAAAAGAAGAACTTATACCAATCCTTCTCGAAATGTTCCAGAAAACTGAAGATGAGCATACACTCCCAAATTCATTCGACAAGGCCACCATTACCCTGATACCAAAGCCAGACAAAGAGATTATAGATAAAAGAAAATTATAGTCCAATATCTTCGATGAACAATAGATGCAAAAGTCCTCACCAAAATATTAGCAAACCAAATCCAATAATACACAAAAGGATCATACGCCATGATCAAGTTGGATTTATTCCAGGGGCACAAGGATGGATTAGCATGTGCAAATCAATCAATGTGATACACCACATCAACCAAAAGAAAGACCAAAATCACATGATCACATCAATAGATGCAGATAAAGCATTGGAAAAAATTCAACTTCGATTCATGATAAAAATCCTTGCCAAAGTGGGTGTAGAGGGAAAATACATTAGCATAATAAAGGCCATTTACGACAAACCAACAGCCAACACAATACTCAATGGTGAAAAGGTGAAAGCCTTCCTCCTCAATTCAGGAAGGAGACAAGGATGATGACTGTTTCCCCTTCTACTTAAATTGGAAGTTCTAGCCGCAGCAGTCGTAAGAAAAAGAAATTAAGTGTATGCAGATTGGAACGGAAGAGTTAACACCGTAACTATTTGCCGATGATATGGTACTTCATATAGAGAACTCTACAGTCTCCACCCAAAAACCATTAGAACCAATAAACAAATACAAGATTAACATACAGAAATCTGTTGTGTTTCTATACACTAATGAGGAAATGTTAGGAAGAGAAAGTAAAACAAATCCCATTTAAAACTGCATCAAAAATTACCTAGGAAGAAACTTCAACAAGGAGGTGAAACACCTATGCTCTGAAAACTATAAAATTTGATGAAGGAAATTGAAATTGATATAAAGAAAAGGAAATATATCCTTTGTCCCTAGATTTGAGGAACTAATGTTATAAAAATGACCATCAATCCCAATGAAATCTATGGATTTAATGCAATCCCTATCAAAATACCTGTGACATTTTTCACAGAACTAGAACAAATATTTTTAAAATTCACAGAACTAAGACGAATAATCCTTAAACCACCCTAAAATTCATAGAACAACTATTTCTAAAACTAGGACAACAAAAGACCCCCAGTTTTCAAAGGGCTCTTCATAATAAAGGACAAAGCTAGAGGTTCAACCCTACCAGACTTCAGACTATACTACAGGGTGGTATTTGCTCCAAAACAGACACATAGGTCCGTGGAACAGAAGACAGAGCCCAGAAATAATCCCGCACACTTATGATCAATTAATCTATGACAAAAGAGGCAGGAATATACAAAGAGAAAAGACCGTCTCTTCAACAAGTGGTGCTGGGAAAACTGGACAGCCATATGTATAACAGTGAGAGTAGAACATTCCCTCACACCATATACAAAAACAAACTCAAAATGGGCTAAAGACCTAAATGTAAGACCTGAAAATATAAAACTCTTAGAAGAAAACATAGGCAGAACACTCTTTGACAGAAATTGTAGCATTACTTTTTTGGATCTGTATCCCAAGGCCAAGGAAATAAAAGCAAAAATAAACAAATGGGACATAATTACACTTAAAAGGTTTTGCACAGCAAAGGAAGCAGTTGAGAAGATAGAAAGACAACCTATGAAATGTGAGAAAATATTTGCAAATGATGTGACTGACTCGGTGTTAATGTCCAAATTATACAAACATCTCATACAACTCAAAGGCAAAAAAGACAAACAACCCAACCAAAAAATCAGTTACTGGGCACATGATTCTACTGAGACAATTCTTCAGCAGAACAAATTAAGATGATGCTCTTTAAATAAAACTGGAGTATTCAAACTAACGAGCTCATTTTAAAGGAACTATTACTGACTGTCACCCGTGACCGGCATATAATGGTTGCTTGCATATTTGTTGTCTATGTCAGGGAATGAATGGTATGCTCTGCCAATTACTGGCAGTATATAAAGGTCCATGGGAAGTAGACGACACACACACTTCAGAAACATCCTCTTGCAACCCACCTGAATCCACTTCCCTTGACAACATGTGTTGCAACTACTACGGCAACTCTTGTGGCTATGGCCATGGATTTAGTCCCTATTACCGCTGTGGATATGGGACTCGCTATGGCTGTGGCTATGGCTCAGGATACGGCTGTGGCTATGGCTCCCCTTATGGCTGTGTTTATGGACCAGGATATGGCTGTGGATATGACACTGGCCGCTGCTGCTACTGGCCAGTTTGCTACTGGAGATGTTATTCTTCTTGCTGCTAAAACATCACCATCCAAACCTCGTGTGTTCCTGAAATGACACATCTAAAGATACTGAGATTCAAGGATCTATAACCCATGATGTCTATATCCAGGAAACTACATGCCTAACAGAGGCTTTGACCTCCAACTACCCATTTTTAGATTGACATCTTTGTGGCTTGAGGTTCCATGATAGCGTCTGCTTATTGTCTGAAAGTTAGCCTTTAACTTCCTTAATCTCTGATTCACTGTTATGACTGTGTTGATGATCCTAACATCCTCCAGTTGGGGAAATCACTCATTCTCAATAAAAAAGGTGCATTGTTTCTAACAAACCTTTGTGTACTTGCTTGTGAATTAGTCATTTTTTGAGATGTTATGGCCTCTGGTGAAAGTTGGGTAATATCTTGCCTGAACCTTGAGTTCTTCCTTGATATAATACAAGCATTTCTTCTTACATTTGCACCAGAAAAAAATGTCTCCTCCTCCTATTTCTTGTTTCTCACATACTCAGGCGCTCATACACCCAGGCACAAATCTCACAGTATTTCACGACTGTGCTTTGCCGATCCCACTTTGTCTAGGTTGGAGCTGGAGGGGAAAGAGGAGGGGGAATGACACTTTATTCAGGATGTGAATGCAGAGTCCAAGGTAGAGAAGAGGTGCCCTGAGTGCTTAAAGGAATTGAAGAGATATTTTCCAGAATTAATGAGGAATTAGAATTAGACATAGGTATGGAAAACACGAGAATAAAGAACTAAGCAACAGATAAGTGAGAATAAACATATTCTCTTATATCACCTGCCTTTGATGGAACTGAAAATGTATTTGTTTTCATATATCGTGGTTGAGGAAATTGATTGCGGTCACTTAATTGACAAATAGTTTTGAGTAGTTTAGAAAGGGCCTCATCTTAGTGAAGACAAAGTAGGAAAATTATAGACAAGTTACTTGCTCTCACAGTGTTTATATTCTAGTACGTTAAGATAGAAAAACAGAGAGTAGAAAACAATTAAGATGATTTCAAACTGACAGTTGGGAGGGGGGACTAACACCGGTTTATGGGAAAGAGAGAAAGGATCGAAGTATCAGAGGGGTGGTTCAGGGAGGTATTTTGAAGTTGTGATGAGCTGATGCCAATGGCAAAGGAAGATTAGAAAGGGCAGTAGCAAGCGTAAAGTGGGAAAAGAAGTCCGTGAAGTTTTGGCAGAATATGATTTACTAGGCATGTATGAGTTCACTTATATATCCAGAAAAGAGTCTTCACGAACTCTTCCCATACTTTCAAAGTCATTAGTGTTGTGACTCCTTAGTTAAAGAACATCTGAGACACTCAGCTTTACAGAAGTGAGAAAACGGTGGTAATATTTACAAGTATCCTCTAATTTATATGTGCCACACAAATGTTTGACTTCCTATTCTTATCGGAGAAATATTGTTTGAGTGTAAGTTATGTGCCAGGCACTGTTCTCAGAGCTGATTATGCAGTGATGTACAGAATCGATATGGTTTCTCTTGTTTTGCATCCATATCCAGATGTTTGAATGGAAAGGTATTCGAAGTAATGCAGTAAAGATAGAAGAATTTTCACTAACCCATGGGTATTGTGGGAAGAAAGTGTGTGTTGGCAGGGTATTGAAAAGTGGCGTGCGTATCACAGGTAATTTGTGAAGTAAAATTGATAGTTTTGAATTTAAAAGATGACAGAAAAGGAAAGAAACTGAAGAATAAGAAAAATTGGAGTGGAGGTATATTTTCTTTATGTTTATTGTTGTGGATTAAACATAGCAGAGTGATCAGATTAGAGCAGTGACGAATATCAGAAAAAAAATAGGTAGAAAGATTTCTCAGCTGAAAGAAAATGTTCCAATCATGAATGTTCTCAGAAAATGAAATCAGCAGCTTCGTGAAAATTCCTGTTGAAGCCACTCTATAGACTACTGGATCATAGCTCATTTTGTGTTGTTGAAATGTGGGATTCCAGTGGAAGGAATCACCTTCCAGAGTTTATACTCCCTTCCAACTTGGATTTCCTAATTGTTACTATAAAAAGTTACTTTCATTTTGATCAGAAAGGAAAGAGGAGAAATAACAGCGGATACCACAGACATACAAAACATCATAAGCAATACTATGAACAGTTATATGGCAACAAATTGGACAGCCTAGAAGAAACAGACAAATTTCTAGAAACATACAGAATGACTAGACTGAATCAAGAAGAAACAGAACATTTGAACAGATTGATCACTAGAAGTGAAGTCGAATCTGTAATTTGAAAAACTCCCAGCAAACAAAAGTCCAGGACCAGAGAGCTTCACAGGGGAATTCTATCAAACATAAAAAGAAGAACTTATACCAATCCTTCTCGAAATGTTCCAGAAAACTGAAGATGAGCATACACTCCCAAATTCATTCGACAAGGCCACCATTACCCTGATACCAAAGCCAGACAAAGAGATTATAGATAAAAGAAAATTATAGTCCAATATCTTCGATGAACAATAGATGCAAAAGTCCTCACCAAAATATTAGCAAACCAAATCCAATAATACACAAAAGGATCATACGCCATGATCAAGTTGGATTTATTCCAGGGGCACAAGGATGGATTAGCATGTGCAAATCAATCAATGTGATACACCACATCAACCAAAAGAAAGACCAAAATCACATGATCACATCAATAGATGCAGATAAAGCATTGGAAAAAATTCAACTTCGATTCATGATAAAAATCCTTGCCAAAGTGGGTGTAGAGGGAAAATACATTAGCATAATAAAGGCCATTTACGACAAACCAACAGCCAACACAATACTCAATGGTGAAAAGGTGAAAGCCTTCCTCCTCAATTCAGGAAGGAGACAAGGATGATGACTGTTTCCCCTTCTACTTAAATTGGAAGTTCTAGCCGCAGCAGTCGTAAGAAAAAGAAATTAAGTGTATGCAGATTGGAACGGAAGAGTTAACACCGTAACTATTTGCCGATGATATGGTACTTCATATAGAGAACTCTACAGTCTCCACCCAAAAACCATTAGAACCAATAAACAAATACAAGATTAACATACAGAAATCTGTTGTGTTTCTATACACTAATGAGGAAATGTTAGGAAGAGAAAGTAAAACAAATCCCATTTAAAACTGCATCAAAAATTACCTAGGAAGAAACTTCAACAAGGAGGTGAAACACCTATGCTCTGAAAACTATAAAATTTGATGAAGGAAATTGAAATTGATATAAAGAAAAGGAAATATATCCTTTGTCCCTAGATTTGAGGAACTAATGTTATAAAAATGACCATCAATCCCAATGAAATCTACGGATTTAATGCAATCCCTATCAAAATACCTGTGACATTTTTCACAGAACTAGAACAAATATTTTTAAAATTCACAGAACTAAGACGAATAATCCTTAAACCACCCTAAAATTCATAGAACAACTATTTCTAAAACTAGGACAACAAAAGACCCCCAGTTTTCAAAGGGCTCTTCATAATAAAGGACAAAGCTAGAGGTTCAACCCTACCAGACTTCAGACTATACTACAGGGTGGTATTTGCTCCAAAACAGACACATAGGTCCGTGGAACAGAAGACAGAGCCCAGAAATAATCCCGCACACTTATGATCAATTAATCTATGACAAAAGAGGCAGGAATATACAAAGAGAAAAGACCGTCTCTTCAACAAGTGGTGCTGGGAAAACTGGACAGCCATATGTATAACAGTGAGAGTAGAACATTCCCTCACACCATATACAAAAACAAACTCAAAATGGGCTAAAGACCTAAATGTAAGACCTGAAAATATAAAACTCTTAGAAGAAAACATAGGCAGAACACTCTTTGACAGAAATTGTAGCATTACTTTTTTGGATCTGTATCCCAAGGCCAAGGAAATAAAAGCAAAAATAAACAAATGGGACATAATTACACTTAAAAGGTTTTGCACAGCAAAGGAAGCAGTTGAGAAGATAAAAAGACAACCTATGAAATGTGAGAAAATATTTGCAAATGATGTGACTGACTCGGTGTTAATGTCCAAATTATACAAACATCTCATACAACTCAAAGGCAAAAAAGACAAACAACCCAACCAAAAAATCAGTTACTGGGCACATGATTCTACTGAGACAATTCTTCAGCAGAACAAATTAAGATGATGCTCTTTAAATAAAACTGGAGTATTCAAACTAACGAGCTCATTTTAAAGGAACTATTACTGACTGTCACCCGTGACCGGCATATAATGGTTGCTTGCATATTTGTTGTCTATGTCAGGGAATGAATGGTATGCTCTGCCAATTACTGGCAGTATATAAAGGTCCATGGGAAGTAGACGACACACACACTTCAGAAACATCCTCTTGCAACCCACCTGAATCCACTTCCCTTGACAACATGTGTTGCAACTACTACGGCAACTCTTGTGGCTATGGCCATGGATTTAGTCCCTATTACCGCTGTGGATATGGGACTCGCTATGGCTGTGGCTATGGCTCAGGATACGGCTGTGGCTATGGCTCCCCTTATGGCTGTGTTTATGGACCAGGATATGGCTGTGGATATGACACTGGCCGCTGCTGCTACTGGACAGTTTGCTACTGGAGATGTTATTCTTCTTGCTGCTAAAACATCACCATCCAAACCTCGTGTGTTCCTGAAATGACACATCTAAAGATACTGAGATTCAAGGATCTATAACCCATGATGTCTATATCCAGGAAACTACATGCCTAACAGAGGCTTTGACCTCCAACTACCCATTTTTAGATTGACATCTTTGTGGCTTGAGGTTCCATGATAGCGTCTGCTTATTGTCTGAAAGTTAGCCTTTAACTTCCTTAATCTCTGATTCACTGTTATGACTGTGTTGATGATCCTAACATCCTCCAGTTGGGGAAATCACTCATTCTCAATAAAAAAGGTGCATTGTTTCTAACAAACCTTTGTGTACTTGCTTGTGAATTAGTCATTTTTTGAGATGTTATGGCCTCTGGTGAAAGTTGGGTAATATCTTGCCTGAACCTTGAGTTCTTCCTTGATATAATACAAGCATTTCTTCTTACATTTGCACCAGAAAAAAATGTCTCCTCCTCCTATTTCTTGTTTCTCACATACTCAGGCGCTCATACACCCAGGCACAAATCTCACAGTATTTCACGACTGTGCTTTGCAGATCCCACTTTGTCTAGGTTGGAGCTGGAGGGGAAAGAGGAGGGGGAATGACACTTTATTCAGGATGTGAATGCAGAGTCCAAGGTAGAGAAGAGGTGCCCTGAGTGCTTAAAGGAATTGAAGAGATATTTTCCAGAATTAATGAGGAATTAGAATTAGACATAGGTATGGAAAACACGAGAATAAAGAACTAAGCAACAGATAAGTGAGAATAAACATATTCTCTTATATCACCTGCCTTTGATGGAACTGAAAATGTATTTGTTTTCATATATCGTGGTTGAGGAAATTGATTGCGGTCACTTAATTGACAAATAGTTTTGAGTAGTTTAGAAAGGGCCTCATCTTAGTGAAGACAAAGTAGGAAAATTATAGACAAGTTACTTGCTCTCACAGTGTTTATATTCTAGTACGTTAAGATAGAAAAACAGAGAGTAGAAAACAATTAAGATGATTTCAAACTGACAGTTGGGAGGGGGGACTAACACCGGTTTATGGGAAAGAGAGAAAGGATCGAAGTATCAGAGGGGTGGTTCAGGGAGGTATTTTGAAGTTGTGATGAGCTGATGCCAATGGCAAAGGAAGATTAGAAAGGGCAGTAGCAAGCGTAAAGTGGGAAAAGAAGTCCGTGAAGTTTTGGCAGAATATGATTTACTAGGCATGTATGAGTTCACTTATATATCCAGAAAAGAGTCTTCACGAACTCTTCCCATACTTTCAAAGTCATTAGTGTTGTGACTCCTTAGTTAAAGAACATCTGAGACACTCAGCTTTACAGAAGTGAGAAAACGGTGGTAATATTTACAAGTATCCTCTAATTTATATGTGCCACACAAATGTTTGACTTCATATTCTTATCGGAGAAATATTGTTTGAGTGTAAGTTATGTGCCAGGCACTGTTCTCAGAGCTGATTATGCAGTGATGTACAGAATCGATATGGTTTCTCTTGTTTTGCATCCATATCCAGATGTTTGAATGGAAAGGTATTCGAAGTAATGCAGTAAAGATAGAAGAATTTTCACTAACCCATGGGTATTGTGGGAAGAAAGTGTGTGTTGGCAGGGTATTGAAAAGTGGCGTGCGTATCACAGGTAATTTGTGAAGTAAAATTGATAGTTTTGAATTTAAAAGATGACAGAAAAGGAAAGAAACTGAAGAATAAGAAAAATTAGAGTGGAGGTATATTTTCTTTATGTTTATTGTTGTGGATTAAACATAGCAGAGTGATCAGATTAGAGCAGTGACGAATATCAGAAAAAAATAGGTAGAAAGATTTCTCAGCTGAAAGAAAATGTTCCAATCATGAATGTTCTCAGAAAATGAAATCAGCAGCTTCGTGAAAATTCCTGTTGAAGCCACTCTATAGACTACTGGATCATAGCTCATTTTGTGTTGTTGAAATGTGGGATTCCAGTGGAAGGAATCACCTTCCAGAGTTTATACTCCCTTCCAACTTGGATTTCCTAATTGTTACTATAAAAAGTTACTTTCATTTTGATCAGAAAGGAAAGAGGAGAAATAACAGCGGATACCACAGACATACAAAACATCATAAGCAATACTATGAACAGTTATATGGCAACAAATTGGACAGCCTAGAAGAAACAGACAAATTTCTAGAAACATACAGAATGACTAGACTGAATCAAGAAGAAACAGAACATTTGAACAGATTGATCACTAGAAGTGAAGTCGAATCTGTAATTTGAAAAACTCCCAGCAAACAAAAGTCCAGGACCAGAGAGCTTCACAGGGGAATTCTATCAAACATAAAAAGAAGAACTTATACCAATCCTTCTCGAAATGTTCCAGAAAACTGAAGATGAGCATACACTCCCAAATTCATTCGACAAGGCCACCATTACCCTGATACCAAAGCCAGACAAAGAGATTATAGATAAAAGAAAATTATAGTCCAATATCTTCGATGAACAATAGATGCAAAAGTCCTCACCAAAATATTAGCAAACCAAATCCAATAATACACAAAAGGATCATACGCCATGATCAAGTTGGATTTATTCCAGGGGCACAAGGATGGATTAGCATGTGCAAATCAATCAATGTGATACACCACATCAACCAAAAGAAAGACCAAAATCACATGATCACATCAATAGATGCAGATAAAGCATTGGAAAAAATTCAACTTCGATTCATGATAAAAATCCTTGCCAAAGTGGGTGTAGAGGGAAAATACATTAGCATAATAAAGGCCATTTACGACAAACCAACAGCCAACACAATACTCAATGGTGAAAAGGTGAAAGCCTTCCTCCTCAATTCAGGAAGGAGACAAGGATGATGACTGTTTCCCCTTCTACTTAAATTGGAAGTTCTAGCCGCAGCAGTCGTAAGAAAAAGAAATTAAGTGTATGCAGATTGGAACGGAAGAGTTAACACCGTAACTATTTGCCGATGATATGGTACTTCATATAGAGAACTCTACAGTCTCCACCCAAAAACCATTAGAACCAATAAACAAATACAAGATTAACATACAGAAATCTGTTGTGTTTCTATACACTAATGAGGAAATGTTAGGAAGAGAAAGTAAAACAAATCCCATTTAAAACTGCATCAAAAATTACCTAGGAAGAAACTTCAACAAGGAGGTGAAACACCTATGCTCTGAAAACTATAAAATTTGATGAAGGAAATTGAAATTGATATAAAGAAAAGGAAATATATCCTTTGTCCCTAGATTTGAGGAACTAATGTTATAAAAATGACCATCAATCCCAATGAAATCTATGGATTTAATGCAATCCCTATCAAAATACCTGTGACATTTTTCACAGAACTAGAACAAATATTTTTAAAATTCACAGAACTAAGACGAATAATCCTTAAACCACCCTAAAATTCATAGAACAACTATTTCTAAAACTAGGACAACAAAAGACCCCCAGTTTTCAAAGGGCTCTTCATAATAAAGGACAAAGCTAGAGGTTCAACCCTACCAGACTTCAGACTATACTACAGGGTGGTATTTGCTCCAAAACAGACACATAGGTCCGTGGAACAGAAGACAGAGCCCAGAAATAATCCCGCACACTTATGATCAATTAATCTATGACAAAAGAGGCAGGAATATACAAAGAGAAAAGACCGTCTCTTCAACAAGTGGTGCTGGGAAAACTGGACAGCCATATGTATAACAGTGAGAGTAGAACATTCCCTCACACCATATACAAAAACAAACTCAAAATGGGCTAAAGACCTAAATGTAAGACCTGAAAATATAAAACTCTTAGAAGAAAACATAGGCAGAACACTCTTTGACAGAAATTGTAGCATTACTTTTTTGGATCTGTATCCCAAGGCCAAGGAAATAAAAGCAAAAATAAACAAATGGGACATAATTACACTTAAAAGGTTTTGCACAGCAAAGGAAGCAGTTGAGAAGATAGAAAGACAACCTATGAAATGTGAGAAAATATTTGCAAATGATGTGACTGACTCGGTGTTAATGTCCAAATTATACAAACATCTCATACAACTCAAAGGCAAAAAAGACAAACAACCCAACCAAAAAATCAGTTACTGGGCACATGATTCTACTGAGACAATTCTTCAGCAGAACAAATTAAGATGATGCTCTTTAAATAAAACTGGAGTATTCAAACTAACGAGCTCATTTTAAAGGAACTATTACTGACTGTCACCCGTGACCGGCATATAATGGTTGCTTGCATATTTGTTGTCTATGTCAGGGAATGAATGGTATGCTCTGCCAATTACTGGCAGTATATAAAGGTCCATGGGAAGTAGACGACACACACACTTCAGAAACATCCTCTTGCAACCCACCTGAATCCACTTCCCTTGACAACATGTGTTGCAACTACTACGGCAACTCTTGTGGCTATGGCCATGGATTTAGTCCCTATTACCGCTGTGGATATGGGACTCGCTATGGCTGTGGCTATGGCTCAGGATACGGCTGTGGCTATGGCTCCCCTTATGGCTGTGTTTATGGACCAGGATATGGCTGTGGATATGACACTGGCCGCTGCTGCTACTGGCCAGTTTGCTACTGGAGATGTTATTCTTCTTGCTGCTAAAACATCACCATCCAAACCTCGTGTGTTCCTGAAATGACACATCTAAAGATACTGAGATTCAAGGATCTATAACCCATGATGTCTATATCCAGGAAACTACATGCCTAACAGAGGCTTTGACCTCCAACTACCCATTTTTAGATTGACATCTTTGTGGCTTGAGGTTCCATGATAGCGTCTGCTTATTGTCTGAAAGTTAGCCTTTAACTTCCTTAATCTCTGATTCACTGTTATGACTGTGTTGATGATCCTAACATCCTCCAGTTGGGGAAATCACTCATTCTCAATAAAAAAGGTGCATTGTTTCTAACAAACCTTTGTGTACTTGCTTGTGAATTAGTCATTTTTTGAGATGTTATGGCCTCTGGTGAAAGTTGGGTAATATCTTGCCTGAACCTTGAGTTCTTCCTTGATATAATACAAGCATTTCTTCTTACATTTGCACCAGAAAAAAATGTCTCCTCCTCCTATTTCTTGTTTCTCACATACTCAGGCGCTCATACACCCAGGCACAAATCTCACAGTATTTCACGACTGTGCTTTGCCGATCCCACTTTGTCTAGGTTGGAGCTGGAGGGGAAAGAGGAGGGGGAATGACACTTTATTCAGGATGTGAATGCAGAGTCCAAGGTAGAGAAGAGGTGCCCTGAGTGCTTAAAGGAATTGAAGAGATATTTTCCAGAATTAATGAGGAATTAGAATTAGACATAGGTATGGAAAACACGAGAATAAAGAACTAAGCAACAGATAAGTGAGAATAAACATATTCTCTTATATCACCTGCCTTTGATGGAACTGAAAATGTATTTGTTTTCATATATCGTGGTTGAGGAAATTGATTGCGGTCACTTAATTGACAAATAGTTTTGAGTAGTTTAGAAAGGGCCTCATCTTAGTGAAGACAAAGTAGGAAAATTATAGACAAGTTACTTGCTCTCACAGTGTTTATATTCTAGTACGTTAAGATAGAAAAACAGAGAGTAGAAAACAATTAAGATGATTTCAAACTGACAGTTGGGAGGGGGGACTAACACCAGTTTATGGGAAAGAGAGAAAGGATCGAAGTATCAGAGGGGTGGTTCAGGGAGGTATTTTGAAGTTGTGATGAGCTGATGCCAATGGCAAAGGAAGATTAGAAAGGGCAGTAGCAAGCGTAAAGTGGGAAAAGAAGTCCGTGAAGTTTTGGCAGAATATGATTTACTAGGCATGTATGAGTTCACTTATATATCCAGAAAAGAGTCTTCACGAACTCTTCCCATACTTTCAAAGTCATTAGTGTTGTGACTCCTTAGTTAAAGAACATCTGAGACACTCAGCTTTACAGAAGTGAGAAAACGGTGGTAATATTTACAAGTATCCTCTAATTTATATGTGCCACACAAATGTTTGACTTCATATTCTTATCGGAGAAATATTGTTTGAGTGTAAGTTATGTGCCAGGCACTGTTCTCAGAGCTGATTATGCAGTGATGTACAGAATCGATATGGTTTCTCTTGTTTTGCATCCATATCCAGATGTTTGAATGGAAAGGTATTCGAAGTAATGCAGTAAAGATAGAAGAATTTTCACTAACCCATGGGTATTGTGGGAAGAAAGTGTGTGTTGGCAGGGTATTGAAAAGTGGCGTGCGTATCACAGGTAATTTGTGAAGTAAAATTGATAGTTTTGAATTTAAAAGATGACAGAAAAGGAAAGAAACAGAAGAATAAGAAAAATTAGAGTGGAGGTATATTTTCTTTATGTTTATTGTTGTGGATTAAACATAGCAGAGTGATCAGATTAGAGCAGTGACGAATATCAGAAAAAAATAGGTAGAAAGATTTCTCAGCTGAAAGAAAATGTTCCAATCATGAATGTTCTCAGAAAATGAAATCAGCAGCTTCGTGAAAATTCCTGTTGAAGCCACTCTATAGACTACTGGATCATAGCTCATTTTGTGTTGTTGAAATGTGGGATTCCAGTGGAAGGAATCACCTTCCAGAGTTTATACTCCCTTCCAACTTGGATTTCCTAATTGTTACTATAAAAAGTTACTTTCATTTTGATCAGAAAGGAAAGAGGAGAAATAACAGCGGATACCACAGACATACAAAACATCATAAGCAATACTATGAACAGTTATATGGCAACAAATTGGACAGCCTAGAAGAAACAGACAAATTTCTAGAAACATACAGAATGACTAGACTGAATCAAGAAGAAACAGAACATTTGAACAGATTGATCACTAGAAGTGAAGTCGAATCTGTAATTTGAAAAACTCCCAGCAAACAAAAGTCCAGGACCAGAGAGCTTCACAGGGGAATTCTATCAAACATAAAAAGAAGAACTTATACCAATCCTTCTCGAAATGTTCCAGAAAACTGAAGATGAGCATACACTCCCAAATTCATTCGACAAGGCCACCATTACCCTGATACCAAAGCCAGACAAAGAGATTATAGATAAAAGAAAATTATAGTCCAATATCTTCGATGAACAATAGATGCAAAAGTCCTCACCAAAATATTAGCAAACCAAATCCAATAATACACAAAAGGATCATACGCCATGATCAAGTTGGATTTATTCCAGGGGCACAAGGATGGATTAGCATGTGCAAATCAATCAATGTGATACACCACATCAACCAAAAGAAAGACCAAAATCACATGATCACATCAATAGATGCAGATAAAGCATTGGAAAAAATTCAACTTCGATTCATGATAAAAATCCTTGCCAAAGTGGGTGTAGAGGGAAAATACATTAGCATAATAAAGGCCATTTACGACAAACCAACAGCCAACACAATACTCAATGGTGAAAAGGTGAAAGCCTTCCTCCTCAATTCAGGAAGGAGACAAGGATGATGACTGTTTCCCCTTCTACTTAAATTGGAAGTTCTAGCCGCAGCAGTCGTAAGAAAAAGAAATTAAGTGTATGCAGATTGGAACGGAAGAGTTAACACCGTAACTATTTGCCGATGATATGGTACTTCATATAGAGAACTCTACAGTCTCCACCCAAAAACCATTAGAACCAATAAACAAATACAAGATTAACATACAGAAATCTGTTGTGTTTCTATACACTAATGAGGAAATGTTAGGAAGAGAAAGTAAAACAAATCCCATTTAAAACTGCATCAAAAATTACCTAGGAAGAAACTTCAACAAGGAGGTGAAACACCTATGCTCTGAAAACTATAAAATTTGATGAAGGAAATTGAAATTGATATAAAGAAAAGGAAATATATCCTTTGTCCCTAGATTTGAGGAACTAATGTTATAAAAATGACCATCAATCCCAATGAAATCTACGGATTTAATGCAATCCCTATCAAAATACCTGTGACATTTTTCACAGAACTAGAACAAATATTTTTAAAATTCACAGAACTAAGACGAATAATCCTTAAACCACCCTAAAATTCATAGAACAACTATTTCTAAAACTAGGACAACAAAAGACCCCCAGTTTTCAAAGGGCTCTTCATAATAAAGGACAAAGCTAGAGGTTCAACCCTACCAGACTTCAGACTATACTACAGGGTGGTATTTGCTCCAAAACAGACACATAGGTCCGTGGAACAGAAGACAGAGCCCAGAAATAATCCCGCACACTTATGATCAATTAATCTATGACAAAAGAGGCAGGAATATACAAAGAGAAAAGACCGTCTCTTCAACAAGTGGTGCTGGGAAAACTGGACAGCCATATGTATAACAGTGAGAGTAGAACATTCCCTCACACCATATACAAAAACAAACTCAAAATGGGCTAAAGACCTAAATGTAAGACCTGAAAATATAAAACTCTTAGAAGAAAACATAGGCAGAACACTCTTTGACAGAAATTGTAGCATTACTTTTTTGGATCTGTATCCCAAGGCCAAGGAAATAAAAGCAAAAATAAACAAATGGGACATAATTACACTTAAAAGGTTTTGCACAGCAAAGGAAGCAGTTGAGAAGATAAAAAGACAACCTATGAAATGTGAGAAAATATTTGCAAATGATGTGACTGACTCGGTGTTAATGTCCAAATTATACAAACATCTCATACAACTCAAAGGCAAAAAAGACAAACAACCCAACCAAAAAATCAGTTACTGGGCACATGATTCTACTGAGACAATTCTTCAGCAGAACAAATTAAGATGATGCTCTTTAAATAAAACTGGAGTATTCAAACTAACGAGCTCATTTTAAAGGAACTATTACTGACTGTCACCCGTGACCGGCATATAATGGTTGCTTGCATATTTGTTGTCTATGTCAGGGAATGAATGGTATGCTCTGCCAATTACTGGCAGTATATAAAGGTCCATGGGAAGTAGACGACACACACACTTCAGAAACATCCTCTTGCAACCCACCTGAATCCACTTCCCTTGACAACATGTGTTGCAACTACTACGGCAACTCTTGTGGCTATGGCCATGGATTTAGTCCCTATTACCGCTGTGGATATGGGACTCGCTATGGCTGTGGCTATGGCTCAGGATACGGCTGTGGCTATGGCTCCCCTTATGGCTGTGTTTATGGACCAGGATATGGCTGTGGATATGACACTGGCCGCTGCTGCTACTGGCCAGTTTGCTACTGGAGATGTTATTCTTCTTGCTGCTAAAACATCACCATCCAAACCTCGTGTGTTCCTGAAATGACACATCTAAAGATACTGAGATTCAAGGATCTATAACCCATGATGTCTATATCCAGGAAACTACATGCCTAACAGAGGCTTTGACCTCCAACTACCCATTTTTAGATTGACATCTTTGTGGCTTGAGGTTCCATGATAGCGTCTGCTTATTGTCTGAAAGTTAGCCTTTAACTTCCTTAATCTCTGATTCACTGTTATGACTGTGTTGATGATCCTAACATCCTCCAGTTGGGGAAATCACTCATTCTCAATAAAAAAGGTGCATTGTTTCTAACAAACCTTTGTGTACTTGCTTGTGAATTAGTCATTTTTTGAGATGTTATGGCCTCTGGTGAAAGTTGGGTAATATCTTGCCTGAACCTTGAGTTCTTCCTTGATATAATACAAGCATTTCTTCTTACATTTGCACCAGAAAAAAATGTCTCCTCCTCCTATTTCTTGTTTCTCACATACTCAGGCGCTCATACACCCAGGCACAAATCTCACAGTATTTCACGACTGTGCTTTGCCGATCCCACTTTGTCTAGGTTGGAGCTGGAGGGGAAAGAGGAGGGGGAATGACACTTTATTCAGGATGTGAATGCAGAGTCCAAGGTAGAGAAGAGGTGCCCTGAGTGCTTAAAGGAATTGAAGAGATATTTTCCAGAATTAATGAGGAATTAGAATTAGACATAGGTATGGAAAACACGAGAATAAAGAACTAAGCAACAGATAAGTGAGAATAAACATATTCTCTTATATCACCTGCCTTTGATGGAACTGAAAATGTATTTGTTTTCATATATCGTGGTTGAGGAAATTGATTGCGGTCACTTAATTGACAAATAGTTTTGAGTAGTTTAGAAAGGGCCTCATCTTAGTGAAGACAAAGTAGGAAAATTATAGACAAGTTACTTGCTCTCACAGTGTTTATATTCTAGTACGTTAAGATAGAAAAACAGAGAGTAGAAAACAATTAAGATGATTTCAAACTGACAGTTGGGAGGGGGGACTAACACCGGTTTATGGGAAAGAGAGAAAGGATCGAAGTATCAGAGGGGTGGTTCAGGGAGGTATTTTGAAGTTGTGATGAGCTGATGCCAATGGCAAAGGAAGATTAGAAAGGGCAGTAGCAAGCGTAAAGTGGGAAAAGAAGTCCGTGAAGTTTTGGCAGAATATGATTTACTAGGCATGTATGAGTTCACTTATATATCCAGAAAAGAGTCTTCACGAACTCTTCCCATACTTTCAAAGTCATTAGTGTTGTGACTCCTTAGTTAAAGAACATCTGAGACACTCAGCTTTACAGAAGTGAGAAAACGGTGGTAATATTTACAAGTATCCTCTAATTTATATGTGCCACACAAATGTTTGACTTCATATTCTTATCGGAGAAATATTGTTTGAGTGTAAGTTATGTGCCAGGCACTGTTCTCAGAGCTGATTATGCAGTGATGTACAGAATCGATATGGTTTCTCTTGTTTTGCATCCATATCCAGATGTTTGAATGGAAAGGTATTCGAAGTAATGCAGTAAAGATAGAAGAATTTTCACTAACCCATGGGTATTGTGGGAAGAAAGTGTGTGTTGGCAGGGTATTGAAAAGTGGCGTGCGTATCACAGGTAATTTGTGAAGTAAAATTGATAGTTTTGAATTTAAAAGATGACAGAAAAGGAAAGAAACTGAAGAATAAGAAAAATTAGAGTGGAGGTATATTTTCTTTATGTTTATTGTTGTGGATTAAACATAGCAGAGTGATCAGATTAGAGCAGTGACGAATATCAGAAAAAAATAGGTAGAAAGATTTCTCAGCTGAAAGAAAATGTTCCAATCATGAATGTTCTCAGAAAATGAAATCAGCAGCTTCGTGAAAATTCCTGTTGAAGCCACTCTATAGACTACTGGATCATAGCTCATTTTGTGTTGTTGAAATGTGGGATTCCAGTGGAAGGAATCACCTTCCAGAGTTTATACTCCCTTCCAACTTGGATTTCCTAATTGTTACTATAAAAAGTTACTTTCATTTTGATCAGAAAGGAAAGAGGAGAAATAACAGCGGATACCACAGACATACAAAACATCATAAGCAATACTATGAACAGTTATATGGCAACAAATTGGACAGCCTAGAAGAAACAGACAAATTTCTAGAAACATACAGAATGACTAGACTGAATCAAGAAGAAACAGAACATTTGAACAGATTGATCACTAGAAGTGAAGTCGAATCTGTAATTTGAAAAACTCCCAGCAAACAAAAGTCCAGGACCAGAGAGCTTCACAGGGGAATTCTATCAAACATAAAAAGAAGAACTTATACCAATCCTTCTCGAAATGTTCCAGAAAACTGAAGATGAGCATACACTCCCAAATTCATTCGACAAGGCCACCATTACCCTGATACCAAAGCCAGACAAAGAGATTATAGATAAAAGAAAATTATAGTCCAATATCTTCGATGAACAATAGATGCAAAAGTCCTCACCAAAATATTAGCAAACCAAATCCAATAATACACAAAAGGATCATACGCCATGATCAAGTTGGATTTATTCCAGGGGCACAAGGATGGATTAGCATGTGCAAATCAATCAATGTGATACACCACATCAACCAAAAGAAAGACCAAAATCACATGATCACATCAATAGATGCAGATAAAGCATTGGAAAAAATTCAACTTCGATTCATGATAAAAATCCTTGCCAAAGTGGGTGTAGAGGGAAAATACATTAGCATAATAAAGGCCATTTACGACAAACCAACAGCCAACACAATACTCAATGGTGAAAAGGTGAAAGCCTTCCTCCTCAATTCAGGAAGGAGACAAGGATGATGACTGTTTCCCCTTCTACTTAAATTGGAAGTTCTAGCCGCAGCAGTCGTAAGAAAAAGAAATTAAGTGTATGCAGATTGGAACGGAAGAGTTAACACCGTAACTATTTGCCGATGATATGGTACTTCATATAGAGAACTCTACAGTCTCCACCCAAAAACCATTAGAACCAATAAACAAATACAAGATTAACATACAGAAATCTGTTGTGTTTCTATACACTAATGAGGAAATGTTAGGAAGAGAAAGTAAAACAAATCCCATTTAAAACTGCATCAAAAATTACCTAGGAAGAAACTTCAACAAGGAGGTGAAACACCTATGCTCTGAAAACTATAAAATTTGATGAAGGAAATTGAAATTGATATAAAGAAAAGGAAATATATCCTTTGTCCCTAGATTTGAGGAACTAATGTTATAAAAATGACCATCAATCCCAATGAAATCTATGGAGTTAATGCAATCCCTATCAAAATACCTGTGACATTTTTCACAGAACTAGAACAAATATTTTTAAAATTCACAGAACTAAGACGAATAATCCTTAAACCACCCTAAAATTCATAGAACAACTATTTCTAAAACTAGGACAACAAAAGACCCCCAGTTTTCAAAGGGCTCTTCATAATAAAGGACAAAGCTAGAGGTTCAACCCTACCAGACTTCAGACTATACTACAGGGTGGTATTTGCTCCAAAACAGACACATAGGTCCGTGGAACAGAAGACAGAGCCCAGAAATAATCCCGCACACTTATGATCAATTAATCTATGACAAAAGAGGCAGGAATATACAAAGAGAAAAGACCGTCTCTTCAACAAGTGGTGCTGGGAAAACTGGACAGCCATATGTATAACAGTGAGAGTAGAACATTCCCTCACACCATATACAAAAACAAACTCAAAATGGGCTAAAGACCTAAATGTAAGACCTGAAAATATAAAACTCTTAGAAGAAAACATAGGCAGAACACTCTTTGACAGAAATTGTAGCATTACTTTTTTGGATCTGTATCCCAAGGCCAAGGAAATAAAAGCAAAAATAAACAAATGGGACATAATTACACTTAAAAGGTTTTGCACAGCAAAGGAAGCAGTTGAGAAGATAAAAAGACAACCTATGAAATGTGAGAAAATATTTGCAAATGATGTGACTGACTCGGTGTTAATGTCCAAATTATACAAACATCTCATACAACTCAAAGGCAAAAAAGACAAACAACCCAACCAAAAAATCAGTTACTGGGCACATGATTCTACTGAGACAATTCTTCAGCAGAACAAATTAAGATGATGCTCTTTAAATAAAACTGGAGTATTCAAACTAACGAGCTCATTTTAAAGGAACTATTACTGACTGTCACCCGTGACTGGCATATAATGGTTGCTTGCATATTTGTTGTCTATGTCAGGGAATGAATGGTATGCTCTGCCAATTACTGGCAGTATATAAAGGTCCATGGGAAGTAGACGACACACACACTTCAGAAACATCCTCTTGCAACCCACCTGAATCCACTTCCCTTGACAACATGTGTTGCAACTACTACGGCAACTCTTGTGGCTATGGCCATGGATTTAGTCCCTATTACCGCTGTGGATATGGGACTCGCTATGGCTGTGGCTATGGCTCAGGATACGGCTGTGGCTATGGCTCCCCTTATGGCTGTGTTTATGGACCAGGATATGGCTGTGGATATGACACTGGCCGCTGCTGCTACTGGCCAGTTTGCTACTGGAGATGTTATTCTTCTTGCTGCTAAAACATCACCATCCAAACCTCGTGTGTTCCTGAAATGACACATCTAAAGATACTGAGATTCAAGGATCTATAACCCATGATGTCTATATCCAGGAAACTACATGCCTAACAGAGGCTTTGACCTCCAACTACCCATTTTTAGATTGACATCTTTGTGGCTTGAGGTTCCATGATAGCGTCTGCTTATTGTCTGAAAGTTAGCCTTTAACTTCCTTAATCTCTGATTCACTGTTATGACTGTGTTGATGATCCTAACATCCTCCAGTTGGGGAAATCACTCATTCTCAATAAAAAAGGTGCATTGTTTCTAACAAACCTTTGTGTACTTGCTTGTGAATTAGTCATTTTTTGAGATGTTATGGCCTCTGGTGAAAGTTGGGTAATATCTTGCCTGAACCTTGAGTTCTTCCTTGATATAATACAAGCATTTCTTCTTACATTTGCACCAGAAAAAAATGTCTCCTCCTCCTATTTCTTGTTTCTCACATACTCAGGCGCTCATACACCCAGGCACAAATCTCACAGTATTTCACGACTGTGCTTTGCCGATCCCACTTTGTCTAGGTTGGAGCTGGAGGGGAAAGAGGAGGGGGAATGACACTTTATTCAGGATGTGAATGCAGAGTCCAAGGTAGAGAAGAGGTGCCCTGAGTGCTTAAAGGAATTGAAGAGATATTTTCCAGAATTAATGAGGAATTAGAATTAGACATAGGTATGGAAAACACGAGAATAAAGAACTAAGCAACAGATAAGTGAGAATAAACATATTCTCTTATATCACCTGCCTTTGATGGAACTGAAAATGTATTTGTTTTCATATATCGTGGTTGAGGAAATTGATTGCGGTCACTTAATTGACAAATAGTTTTGAGTAGTTTAGAAAGGGCCTCATCTTAGTGAAGACAAAGTAGGAAAATTATAGACAAGTTACTTGCTCTCACAGTGTTTATATTCTAGTACGTTAAGATAGAAAAACAGAGAGTAGAAAACAATTAAGATGATTTCAAACTGACAGTTGGGAGGGGGGACTAACACCGGTTTATGGGAAAGAGAGAAAGGATCGAAGTATCAGAGGGGTGGTTCAGGGAGGTATTTTGAAGTTGTGATGAGCTGATGCCAATGGCAAAGGAAGATTAGAAAGGGCAGTAGCAAGCGTAAAGTGGGAAAAGAAGTCCGTGAAGTTTTGGCAGAATATGATTTACTAGGCATGTATGAGTTCACTTATATATCCAGAAAAGAGTCTTCACGAACTCTTCCCATACTTTCAAAGTCATTAGTGTTGTGACTCCTTAGTTAAAGAACATCTGAGACACTCAGCTTTACAGAAGTGAGAAAACGGTGGTAATATTTACAAGTATCCTCTAATTTATATGTGCCACACAAATGTTTGACTTCATATTCTTATCGGAGAAATATTGTTTGAGTGTAAGTTATGTGCCAGGCACTGTTCTCAGAGCTGATTATGCAGTGATGTACAGAATCGATATGGTTTCTCTTGTTTTGCATCCATATCCAGATGTTTGAATGGAAAGGTATTCGAAGTAATGCAGTAAAGATAGAAGAATTTTCACTAACCCATGGGTATTGTGGGAAGAAAGTGTGTGTTGGCAGGGTATTGAAAAGTGGCGTGCGTATCACAGGTAATTTGTGAAGTAAAATTGATAGTTTTGAATTTAAAAGATGACAGAAAAGGAAAGAAACTGAAGAATAAGAAAAATTAGAGTGGAGGTATATTTTCTTTATGTTTATTGTTGTGGATTAAACATAGCAGAGTGATCAGATTAGAGCAGTGACGAATATCAGAAAAAAATAGGTAGAAAGATTTCTCAGCTGAAAGAAAATGTTCCAATCATGAATGTTCTCAGAAAATGAAATCAGCAGCTTCGTGAAAATTCCTGTTGAAGCCACTCTATAGACTACTGGATCATAGCTCATTTTGTGTTGTTGAAATGTGGGATTCCAGTGGAAGGAATCACCTTCCAGAGTTTATACTCCCTTCCAACTTGGATTTCCTAATTGTTACTATAAAAAGTTACTTTCATTTTGATCAGAAAGGAAAGAGGAGAAATAACAGCGGATACCACAGACATACAAAACATCATAAGCAATACTATGAACAGTTATATGGCAACAAATTGGACAGCCTAGAAGAAACCGACAAATTTCTAGAAACATACAGAATGACTAGACTGAATCAAGAAGAAACAGAACATTTGAACAGATTGATCACTAGAAGTGAAGTCGAATCTGTAATTTGAAAAACTCCCAGCAAACAAAAGTCCAGGACCAGAGAGCTTCACAGGGGAATTCTATCAAACATAAAAAGAAGAACTTATACCAATCCTTCTCGAAATGTTCCAGAAAACTGAAGATGAGCAAACACTCCCAAATTCATTCGACAAGGCCACCATTACCCTGATACCAAAGCCAGACAAAGAGATTATAGATAAAAGAAAATTATAGTCCAATATCTTCGATGAACAATAGATGCAAAAGTCCTCACCAAAATATTAGCAAACCAAATCCAATAATACACAAAAGGATCATACGCCATGATCAAGTTGGATTTATTCCAGGGGCACAAGGATGGATTAGCATGTGCAAATCAATCAATGTGATACACCACATCAACCAAAAGAAAGACCAAAATCACATGATCACATCAATAGATGCAGATAAAGCATTGGAAAAAATTCAACTTCGATTCATGATAAAAATCCTTGCCAAAGTGGGTGTAGAGGGAAAATACATTAGCATAATAAAGGCCATTTACGACAAACCAACAGCCAACACAATACTCAATGGTGAAAAGGTGAAAGCCTTCCTCCTCAATTCAGGAAGGAGACAAGGATGATGACTGTTTCCCCTTCTACTTAAATTGGAAGTTCTAGCCGCAGCAGTCGTAAGAAAAAGAAATTAAGTGTATGCAGATTGGAACGGAAGAGTTAACACCGTAACTATTTGCCGATGATATGGTACTTCATATAGAGAACTCTACAGTCTCCACCCAAAAACCATTAGAACCAATAAACAAATACAAGATTAACATACAGAAATCTGTTGTGTTTCTATACACTAATGAGGAAATGTTAGGAAGAGAAAGTAAAACAAATCCCATTTAAAACTGCATCAAAAATTACCTAGGAAGAAACTTCAACAAGGAGGTGAAACACCTATGCTCTGAAAACTATAAAATTTGATGAAGGAAATTGAAATTGATATAAAGAAAAGGAAATATATCCTTTGTCCCTAGATTTGAGGAACTAATGTTATAAAAATGACCATCAATCCCAATGAAATCTATGGATTTAATGCAATCCCTATCAAAATACCTGTGACATTTTTCACAGAACTAGAACAAATATTTTTAAAATTCACAGAACTAAGACGAATAATCCTTAAACCACCCTAAAATTCATAGAACAACTATTTCTAAAACTAGGACAACAAAAGACCCCCAGTTTTCAAAGGGCTCTTCATAATAAAGGACAAAGCTAGAGGTTCAACCCTACCAGACTTCAGACTATACTACAGGGTGGTATTTGCTCCAAAACAGACACATAGGTCCGTGGAACAGAAGACAGAGCCCAGAAATAATCCCGCACACTTATGATCAATTAATCTATGACAAAAGAGGCAGGAATATACAAAGAGAAAAGACCGTCTCTTCAACAAGTGGTGCTGGGAAAACTGGACAGCCATATGTATAACAGTGAGAGTAGAACATTCCCTCACACCATATACAAAAACAAACTCAAAATGGGCTAAAGACCTAAATGTAAGACCTGAAAATATAAAACTCTTAGAAGAAAACATAGGCAGAACACTCTTTGACAGAAATTGTAGCATTACTTTTTTGGATCTGTATCCCAAGGCCAAGGAAATAAAAGCAAAAATAAACAAATGGGACATAATTACACTTAAAAGGTTTTGCACAGCAAAGGAAGCAGTTGAGAAGATAAAAAGACAACCTATGAAATGTGAGAAAATATTTGCAAATGATGTGACTGACTCGGTGTTAATGTCCAAATTATACAAACATCTCATACAACTCAAAGGCAAAAAAGACAAACAACCCAACCAAAAAATCAGTTACTGGGCACATGATTCTACTGAGACAATTCTTCAGCAGAACAAATTAAGATGATGCTCTTTAAATAAAACTGGAGTATTCAAACTAACGAGCTCATTTTAAAGGAACTATTACTGACTGTCACCCGTGACTGGCATATAATGGTTGCTTGCATATTTGTTGTCTATGTCAGGGAATGAATGGTATGCTCTGCCAATTACTGGCAGTATATAAAGGTCCATGGGAAGTAGACGACACACACACTTCAGAAACATCCTCTTGCAACCCACCTGAATCCACTTCCCTTGACAACATGTGTTGCAACTACTACGGCAACTCTTGTGGCTATGGCCATGGATTTAGTCCCTATTACCGCTGTGGATATGGGACTCGCTATGGCTGTGGCTATGGCTCAGGATACGGCTGTGGCTATGGCTCCCCTTATGGCTGTGTTTATGGACCAGGATATGGCTGTGGATATGACACTGGCCGCTGCTGCTACTGGCCAGTTTGCTACTGGAGATGTTATTCTTCTTGCTGCTAAAACATCACCATCCAAACCTCGTGTGTTCCTGAAATGACACATCTAAAGATACTGAGATTCAAGGATCTATAACCCATGATGTCTATATCCAGGAAACTACATGCCTAACAGAGGCTTTGACCTCCAACTACCCATTTTTAGATTGACATCTTTGTGGCTTGAGGTTCCATGATAGCGTCTGCTTATTGTCTGAAAGTTAGCCTTTAACTTCCTTAATCTCTGATTCACTGTTATGACTGTGTTGATGATCCTAACATCCTCCAGTTGGGGAAATCACTCATTCTCAATAAAAAAGGTGCATTGTTTCTAACAAACCTTTGTGTACTTGCTTGTGAATTAGTCATTTTTTGAGATGTTATGGCCTCTGGTGAAAGTTGGGTAATATCTTGCCTGAACCTTGAGTTCTTCCTTGATATAATACAAGCATTTCTTCTTACATTTGCACCAGAAAAAAATGTCTCCTCCTCCTATTTCTTGTTTCTCACATACTCAGGCGCTCATACACCCAGGCACAAATCTCACAGTATTTCACGACTGTGCTTTGCCGATCCCACTTTGTCTAGGTTGGAGCTGGAGGGGAAAGAGGAGGGGGAATGACACTTTATTCAGGATGTGAATGCAGAGTCCAAGGTAGAGAAGAGGTGCCCTGAGTGCTTAAAGGAATTGAAGAGATATTTTCCAGAATTAATGAGGAATTAGAATTAGACATAGGTATGGAAAACACGAGAATAAAGAACTAAGCAACAGATAAGTGAGAATAAACATATTCTCTTATATCACCTGCCTTTGATGGAACTGAAAATGTATTTGTTTTCATATATCGTGGTTGAGGAAATTGATTGCGGTCACTTAATTGACAAATAGTTTTGAGTAGTTTAGAAAGGGCCTCATCTTAGTGAAGACAAAGTAGGAAAATTATAGACAAGTTACTTGCTCTCACAGTGTTTATATTCTAGTACGTTAAGATAGAAAAACAGAGAGTAGAAAACAATTAAGATGATTTCAAACTGACAGTTGGGAGGGGGGACTAACACCGGTTTATGGGAAAGAGAGAAAGGATCGAAGTATCAGAGGGGTGGTTCAGGGAGGTATTTTGAAGTTGTGATGAGCTGATGCCAATGGCAAAGGAAGATTAGAAAGGGCAGTAGCAAGCGTAAAGTGGGAAAAGAAGTCCGTGAAGTTTTGGCAGAATATGATTTACTAGGCATGTATGAGTTCACTTATATATCCAGAAAAGAGTCTTCACGAACTCTTCCCATACTTTCAAAGTCATTAGTGTTGTGACTCCTTAGTTAAAGAACATCTGAGACACTCAGCTTTACAGAAGTGAGAAAACGGTGGTAATATTTACAAGTATCCTCTAATTTATATGTGCCACACAAATGTTTGACTTCCTATTCTTATCGGAGAAATATTGTTTGAGTGTAAGTTATGTGCCAGGCACTGTTCTCAGAGCTGATTATGCAGTGATGTACAGAATCGATATGGTTTCTCTTGTTTTGCATCCATATCCAGATGTTTGAATGGAAAGGTATTCGAAGTAATGCAGTAAAGATAGAAGAATTTTCACTAACCCATGGGTATTGTGGGAAGAAAGTGTGTGTTGGCAGGGTATTGAAAAGTGGCGTGCGTATCACAGGTAATTTGTGAAGTAAAATTGATAGTTTTGAATTTAAAAGATGACAGAAAAGGAAAGAAACTGAAGAATAAGAAAAATTAGAGTGGAGGTATATTTTCTTTATGTTTATTGTTGTGGATTAAACATAGCAGAGTGATCAGATTAGAGCAGTGACGAATATCAGAAAAAAATAGGTAGAAAGATTTCTCAGCTGAAAGAAAATGTTCCAATCATGAATGTTCTCAGAAAATGAAATCAGCAGCTTCGTGAAAATTCCTGTTGAAGCCACTCTATAGACTACTGGATCATAGCTCATTTTGTGTTGTTGAAATGTGGGATTCCAGTGGAAGGAATCACCTTCCAGAGTTTATACTCCCTTCCAACTTGGATTTCCTAATTGTTACTATAAAAAGTTACTTTCATTTTGATCAGAAAGGAAAGAGGAGAAATAACAGCGGATACCACAGACATACAAAACATCATAAGCAATACTATGAACAGTTATATGGCAACAAATTGGACAGCCTAGAAGAAACAGACAAATTTCTAGAAACATACAGAATGACTAGACTGAATCAAGAAGAAACAGAACATTTGAACAGATTGATCACTAGAAGTGAAGTCGAATCTGTAATTTGAAAAACTCCCAGCAAACAAAAGTCCAGGACCAGAGAGCTTCACAGGGGAATTCTATCAAACATAAAAAGAAGAACTTATACCAATCCTTCTCGAAATGTTCCAGAAAACTGAAGATGAGCAAACACTCCCAAATTCATTCGACAAGGCCACCATTACCCTGATACCAAAGCCAGACAAAGAGATTATAGATAAAAGAAAATTATAGTCCAATATCTTCGATGAACAATAGATGCAAAAGTCCTCACCAAAATATTAGCAAACCAAATCCAATAATACACAAAAGGATCATACGCCATGATCAAGTTGCATTTATTCCAGGGGCACAAGGATGGATTAGCATGTGCAAATCAATCAATGTGATACACCACATCAACCAAAAGAAAGACCAAAATCACATGATCACATCAATAGATGCAGATAAAGCATTGGAAAAAATTCAACTTCGATTCATGATAAAAATCCTTGCCAAAGTGGGTGTAGAGGGAAAATACATTAGCATAATAAAGGCCATTTACGACAAACCAACAGCCAACACAATACTCAATGGTGAAAAGGTGAAAGCCTTCCTCCTCAATTCAGGAAGGAGACAAGGATGATGACTGTTTCCCCTTTTACTTAAATTAGAAGTTCTAGCCGCAGCAGTCCTAAGAAAAAGAAATTAAGTGTATGCAGATAGGAACGGAAGAGGTAACACCGTAACTATTTGCTGATGATATGGTACTTCATATAGAGAACTCTACAGTCTCCACCCAAATATCAATAGAACCAATAAACAAATACAAGATTAACATACAGAAATCTGTTGTGTTACTACACACTAATGAGGAAATGTTAAGAAGAGAAAGTAAAACAAATCCCATTTAAAACTGCATCAAAAATTACCTAGGAAGAAACTTCAACAAGGAGGTGCAACACCTATGCTCTGAAAACTATAAAATTTGATGAAGGAAATTGAAATTGATATAAAGAAAAGGAAATATATCCTTTGTCCCTAGATTTGAGGAACTAATGTTTTAAAAATGACCATCCCTCCCAATGAAATCTACAGATTTAATGCAATCCCTATCAAAATACCTGTGACATTTTTCACAGAACTAGAACAAATATTTTTAAAATTCACAGAACTAAGACAAATAATCCTTAAACAACACTAAAATTCATAGAACAACTATTTCTAAAACTAGGACAACAAAAGACCCCCAGTTTTCAAAGCGCTCTTCATAATAAAGGACAAAGCTAGAGGTTCAACCCTATCAGACTTCAGACTGTACTACAGGGTGGTATTTGCTCCAAAACAGACACATAGGTCCGTGGAACAGAAGACAGAGCCCAGAAATAATCCCGCACACTTATGATCAATTAATCTATGACAAAAGAGGCAGGAATATACAAAGAGAAAAGACTGTCTCTTCAACAAGTGGTGCTGGGAAAACTGGACAGCCATATGTATAACAGTGAGAGTAGAACATTCCCTCACACCATATACAAAAACAAAGTCAAAATGGGCTAAAGACCTAAATGTAAGACCTGAAAATATAAAACTCTTAGAAGAAAACATAGGCAGAACACTCTTTGACAGAAATTGTAGCATTATTTTTTGGATCTGTTTCCCAAGGCCAAAGAAATAAAAGCAAAAATAAACAAATGGGACATAATTACATTTAAAAGGTTTTGCACAGCAAAGGAAGCAGTTGAGAAGATAAAAAGACAACCTATGTAATGTGAGAAAATATTTGCAAATGATGTGACTGACTCGGTGTTAATGTCCAGATTATACAAACATCTCATACAACACAAAGGCAAAATAAACAAACAACCCAACCAAAAAGTCAGTTATTGGGCACATGATTCTACTGAGACAATTCTTCAGCAGAACAAATTAAAATGATGCTCTTTAAATGAAACTGGAGTATTCAAACTAACGAGCTCATTTTAAAGGAACTATTACTGATTGTCACCCGTGACTGGCATATAATGTTTGCTTGCGTATTTTTTGTCTATGTCAGGGAATGAATGGTATGCTCTGCCAATTACTGGCAGTATATAAAGGTCCATGGGAAGTAGACGACACACACACTTCAGAAACATCCTCTTGCAACCCACCTGAATCCACTTCCCTTGACAACATGTGTTGCAACTACTACGGCAACTCTTGTGGCTATGGCCGTGGATTTAGTCCCTATTACCGCTGTGGATATGGGACTCGCTATGGCTGTGGCTATGGCTCAGGATACGGCTGTGGATATGGCTCCCCTTATGGCTGTGTTTATGGACCAGGATATGGCTGTGGATATGACACTGGCCGCTGCTGCTACTCGCCAGTTTGCCACTGGAGATGTTATTCTTCTTGCTGCTAAAACGTCACCATCCAAACCTCGTGTGTTCCTGAAATGACACATCTAAAGATAATGGGATTCAAGGATCTATAACCCATGATTTCTATATCCAGGAAACTACATGCCTAACAGAGGCTTTGACCTCCAACTACCCATTTTTAGATTGACATCTTTGTGGCTTGAGGTTCCATGATAGCGTCTGCTTATTGTCTGAAAGTTAGCCTTTAACTTCCTTAATCTCTGATTCACTGTTATGACTGTGTTGATGATCCTAACATCCTCCAGTTGGGGAAATCACTCATTCTCAATAAAAAAGGTGCATTGTTTCTAACAAACCTTCGTGTACTTGCTTGTG
Organism: Balaenoptera ricei; assembly: GCF_028023285.1. Taxonomy (NCBI): domain Eukaryota; kingdom Metazoa; phylum Chordata; class Mammalia; order Artiodactyla; family Balaenopteridae; genus Balaenoptera; species Balaenoptera ricei. The sequence goes on from NW_026777654.1 coordinate 143,081, forward strand.
AAGTAGTCATTTTTTGAGATGTTATGGCCTCTGGTGAAAGTTGGGTAATATCTTGCCTGAACCTTGAGTTCTTCCTTGATATAATACAATCATTTCTTCTTACACTTGCACCAGAAAAAATGTCTCCTCCTCCTATTTCTTGTTTCTCACATACTCAGGCGCTCATACACCCAGGCACAAATCTCACAGTATTTCACGACTGTGCTTTGCAGACCCCACTTTGTCTAGGTTGGAGCTGGAGGGGAAAGAGGAGGGGGAATGACACTTTATTCAGGATGTGAATGCAGAGTCCAAGGTAGAGAAGAGGTGCCCTGAGTGCTTAAAGGAATTGAAGAGATATTTTCCAGAATCAATGAGGAATTAGAATTAGACATAGGTATGGAAAACACGAGAATAAAGAACTAAGCAACAGATAAGTGAGAATAAACATATTCTCTTATATCACCTGCCTTTGATGGAACTGAAAATGTATTTGTTTTCATATATCGTGGTTGAGGAAATTGATTGCGGTCACTTAATTGACAAATAGTTTTGAGTAGTTTAGAAAGGGCCTCATCTTAGTGAAGACAAAATAGGAAAATTATAGACAAGTTACTTGCTCTCACAGTGTTTATATTCTAGTACGTTAAGATAGAAAAACAGAGAGTAGAAAACAATTAAGATGATTTCAAACTGACAGTTGGGAGGGGGGACTAACACCGGTTTATGGGAAAGAGAGAAAGGATCGAAGTATCAGAGGGGTGGTTCAGGGAGGTATTTTGAAGTTGTGATGAGCTGATGCCAATGGCAAAGGAAGATTAGAAAGGGCAGTAGCAAGCGTAAAGTGGGAAAAGAAGTCCGTGAAGTTTTGGCAGAATATGATTTATTAGGCATGTATGAGTTCACTTATATATCCAGAAAAGAGTCTTCACGAACTCTTCCCATACTTTCAAAGTCATTAGTGTTGTGACTCCTTAGTTAAAGAACATCTGAGACACTCAGCTTTACAGAAGTGAGAAAACGGTGATAATATTTACAAGTATCCTCTAATTTATATGTGCCACACAAATGTTTGACTTCCTATTCTTATCGGAGAAATATTGTTTGAGTGTAAGTTATGTGCCAGGCACTGTTCTCAGAGCTGATTATGCAGTGATGTACAGAATCGATATGGTTTCTCTTGTTTTGCATCCATATCCAGATGTTTGAATGGAAAGGTATTCGAAGTAATGCAGTAAAGATAGAAGAATTTTCACTAACCCATGGGTATTGTGGGAAGAAAGTGTGTGTTGGCAGGGTATTGAAAAGTGGCGTGCGTATCACAGGTAATTTGTGAAGTAAAATTGATAGTTTTGAATTTAAAAGATGACAGAAAAGGAAAGAAACTGAAGAATAAGAAAAATTAGAGTGGAGGTATATTTTCTTTATGTTTATTGTTGTGGATTAAACATAGCAGAGTGATCAGATTAGAGCAGTGACGAATATCAGAAAAAAATAGGTAGAAAGATTTCTCAGCTGAAAGAAAATGTTCCAATCATGAATGTTCTCAGAAAATGAAATCAGCAGCTTCGTGAAAATTCCTGTTGAAGCCACTCTATAGACTACTGGATCATAGCTCATTTTGTGTTGTTGAAATGTGGGATTCCAGTGGAAGGAATCACCTTCCAGAGTTTATACTCCCTTCCAACTTGGATTTCCTAATTGTTACTATAAAAAGTTACTTTCATTTTGATCAGAAAGGAAAGAGGAGAAATAACAGCGGATACCACAGACATACAAAACATCATAAGCAATACTATGAACAGTTATATGGCAACAAATTGGACAGCCTAGAAGAAACAGACAAATTTCTAGAAACATACAGAATGACTAGACTGAATCAAGAAGAAACAGAACATTTGAACAGATTGATCACTAGAAGTGAAGTCGAATCTGTAATTTGAAAAACTCCCAGCAAACAAAAGTCCAGGACCAGAGAGCTTCACAGGGGAATTCTATCAAACATAAAAAGAAGAACTTATACCAATCCTTCTCGAAATGTTCCAGAAAACTGAAGATGAGCAAACACTCCCAAATTCATTCGACAAGGCCACCATTACCCTGATACCAAAGCCAGACAAAGAGATTATAGATAAAAGAAAATTATAGTCCAATATCTTCGATGAACAATAGATGCAAAAGTCCTCACCAAAATATTAGCAAACCAAATCCAATAATACACAAAAGGATCATACGCCATGATCAAGTTGCATTTATTCCAGGGGCACAAGGATGGATTAGCATGTGCAAATCAATCAATGTGATACACCACATCAACCAAAAGAAAGACCAAAATCACATGATCACATCAATAGATGCAGATAAAGCATTGGAAAAAATTCAACTTCGATTCATGATAAAAATCCTTGCCAAAGTGGGTGTAGAGGGAAAATACATTAGCATAATAAAGGCCATTTACGACAAACCAACAGCCAACACAATACTCAATGGTGAAAAGGTGAAAGCCTTCCTCCTCAATTCAGGAAGGAGACAAGGATGATGACTGTTTCCCCTTTTACTTAAATTAGAAGTTCTAGCCGCAGCAGTCCTAAGAAAAAGAAATTAAGTGTATGCAGATAGGAACGGAAGAGGTAACACCGTAACTATTTGCTGATGATATGGTACTTCATATAGAGAACTCTACAGTCTCCACCCAAATATCAATAGAACCAATAAACAAATACAAGATTAACATACAGAAATCTGTTGTGTTACTACACACTAATGAGGAAATGTTAAGAAGAGAAAGTAAAACAAATCCCATTTAAAACTGCATCAAAAATTACCTAGGAAGAAACTTCAACAAGGAGGTGCAACACCTATGCTCTGAAAACTATAAAATTTGATGAAGGAAATTGAAATTGATATAAAGAAAAGGAAATATATCCTTTGTCCCTAGATTTGAGGAACTAATGTTTTAAAAATGACCATCCCTCCCAATGAAATCTACAGATTTAATGCAATCCCTATCAAAATACCTGTGACATTTTTCACAGAACTAGAACAAATATTTTTAAAATTCACAGAACTAAGACAAATAATCCTTAAACAACCCTAAAATTCATAGAACAACTATTTCTAAAACTAGGACAACAAAAGACCCCCAGTTTTCAAAGCGCTCTTCATAATAAAGGACAAAGCTAGAGGTTCAACCCTATCAGACTTCAGACTGTACTACAGGGTGGTATTTGCTCCAAAACAGACACATAGGTCCGTGGAACAGAAGACAGAGCCCAGAAATAATCCCGCACACTTATGATCAATTAATCTATGACAAAAGAGGCAGGAATATACAAAGAGAAAAGACTGTCTCTTCAACAAGTGGTGCTGGGAAAACTGGACAGCCATATGTATAACAGTGAGAGTAGAACATTCCCTCACACCATATACAAAAACAAAGTCAAAATGGGCTAAAGACCTAAATGTAAGACCTGAAAATATAAAACTCTTAGAAGAAAACATAGGCAGAACACTCTTTGACAGAAATTGTAGCATTATTTTTTGGATCTGTTTCCCAAGGCCAAAGAAATAAAAGCAAAAATAAACAAATGGGACATAATTACATTTAAAAGGTTTTGCACAGCAAAGGAAGCAGTTGAGAAGATAAAAAGACAACCTATGTAATGTGAGAAAATATTTGCAAATGATGTGACTGACTCGGTGTTAATGTCCAGATTATACAAACATCTCATACAACACAAAGGCAAAATAAACAAACAACCCAACCAAAAAGTCAGTTATTGGGCACATGATTCTACTGAGACAATTCTTCAGCAGAACAAATTAAAATGATGCTCTTTAAATGAAACTGGAGTATTCAAACTAACGAGCTCATTTTAAAGGAACTATTACTGATTGTCACCCGTGACTGGCATATAATGTTTGCTTGCGTATTTTTTGTCTATGTCAGGGAATGAATGGTATGCTCTGCCAATTACTGGCAGTATATAAAGGTCCATGGGAAGTAGACGACACACACACTTCACAAACATCCTCTTGCAACCCACCTGAATCCACTTCCCTTGACAACATGTGTTGCAACTACTACGGCAACTCTTGTGGCTATGGCCGTGGATTTAGTCCCTATTACCGCTGTGGATATGGGACTCGCTATGGCTGTGGCTATGGCTCAGGATACGGCTGTGGATATGGCTCCCCTTATGGCTGTGTTTATGGACCAGGATATGGCTGTGGATATGACACTGGCCGCTGCTGCTACTCGCCAGTTTGCCACTGGAGATGTTATTCTTCTTGCTGCTAAAACGTCACCATCCAAACCTCGTGTGTTCCTGAAATGACACATCTAAAGATAATGGGATTCAAGGATCTATAACCCATGATTTCTATATCCAGGAAACTACATGCCTAACAGAGGCTTTGACCTCCAACTACCCATTTTTAGATTGACATCTTTGTGGCTTGAGGTTCCATGATAGCGTCTGCTTATTGTCTGAAAGTTAGCCTTTAACTTCCTTAATCTCTGATTCACTGTTATGACTGTGTTGATGATCCTAACATCCTCCAGTTGGGGAAATCACTCATTCTCAATAAAAAAGGTGCATTGTTTCTAACAAACCTTCGTGTACTTGCTTGTGAAGTAGTCATTTTTTGAGATGTTATGGCCTCTGGTGAAAGTTGGGTAATATCTTGCCTGAACCTTGAGTTCTTCCTTGATATAATACAATCATTTCTTCTTACACTTGCACCAGAAAAAATGTCTCCTCCTCCTATTTCTTGTTTCTCACATACTCAGGCGCTCATACACCCAGGCACAAATCTCACAGTATTTCACGACTGTGCTTTGCAGACCCCACTTTGTCTAGGTTGGAGCTGGAGGGGAAAGAGGAGGGGGAATGACACTTTATTCAGGATGTGAATGCAGAGTCCAAGGTAGAGAAGAGGTGCCCTGAGTGCTTAAAGGAATTGAAGAGATATTTTCCAGAATCAATGAGGAATTAGAATTAGACATAGGTATGGAAAACACGAGAATAAAGAACTAAGCAACAGATAAGTGAGAATAAACATATTCTCTTATATCACCTGCCTTTGATGGAACTGAAAATGTATTTGTTTTCATATATCGTGGTTGAGGAAATTGATTGCGGTCACTTAATTGACAAATAGTTTTGAGTAGTTTAGAAAGGGCCTCATCTTAGTGAAGACAAAATAGGAAAATTATAGACAAGTTACTTGCTCTCACAGTGTTTATATTCTAGTACGTTAAGATAGAAAAACAGAGAGTAGAAAACAATTAAGATGATTTCAAACTGACAGTTGGGAGGGGGGACTAACACCGGTTTATGGGAAAGAGAGAAAGGATCGAAGTATCAGAGGGGTGGTTCAGGGAGGTATTTTGAAGTTGTGATGAGCTGATGCCAATGGCAAAGGAAGATTAGAAAGGGCAGTAGCAAGCGTAAAGTGGGAAAAGAAGTCCGTGAAGTTTTGGCAGAATATGATTTATTAGGCATGTATGAGTTCACTTATATATCCAGAAAAGAGTCTTCACGAACTCTTCCCATACTTTCAAAGTCATTAGTGTTGTGACTCCTTAGTTAAAGAACATCTGAGACACTCAGCTTTACAGAAGTGAGAAAACGGTGATAATATTTACAAGTATCCTCTAATTTATATGTGCCACACAAATGTTTGACTTCCTATTCTTATCGGAGAAATATTGTTTGAGTGTAAGTTATGTGCCAGGCACTGTTCTCAGAGCTGATTATGCAGTGATGTACAGAATCGATATGGTTTCTCTTGTTTTGCATCCATATCCAGATGTTTGAATGGAAAGGTATTCGAAGTAATGCAGTAAAGATAGAAGAATTTTCACTAACCCATGGGTATTGTGGGAAGAAAGTGTGTGTTGGCAGGGTATTGAAAAGTGGCGTGCGTATCACAGGTAATTTGTGAAGTAAAATTGATAGTTTTGAATTTAAAAGATGACAGAAAAGGAAAGAAACTGAAGAATAAGAAAAATTAGAGTGGAGGTATATTTTCTTTATGTTTATTGTTGTGGATTAAACATAGCAGAGTGATCAGATTAGAGCAGTGACGAATATCAGAAAAAAATAGGTAGAAAGATTTCTCAGCTGAAAGAAAATGTTCCAATCATGAATGTTCTCAGAAAATGAAATCAGCAGCTTCGTGAAAATTCCTGTTGAAGCCACTCTATAGACTACTGGATCATAGCTCATTTTGTGTTGTTGAAATGTGGGATTCCAGTGGAAGGAATCACCTTCCAGAGTTTATACTCCCTTCCAACTTGGATTTCCTAATTGTTACTATAAAAAGTTACTTTCATTTTGATCAGAAAGGAAAGAGGAGAAATAACAGCGGATACCACAGACATACAAAACATCATAAGCAATACTATGAACAGTTATATGGCAACAAATTGGACAGCCTAGAAGAAACAGACAAATTTCTAGAAACATACAGAATGACTAGACTGAATCAAGAAGAAACAGAACATTTGAACAGATTGATCACTAGAAGTGAAGTCGAATCTGTAATTTGAAAAACTCCCAGCAAACAAAAGTCCAGGACCAGAGAGCTTCACAGGGGAATTCTATCAAACATAAAAAGAAGAACTTATACCAATCCTTCTCGAAATGTTCCAGAAAACTGAAGATGAGCAAACACTCCCAAATTCATTCGACAAGGCCACCATTACCCTGATACCAAAGCCAGACAAAGAGATTATAGATAAAAGAAAATTATAGTCCAATATCTTCGATGAACAATAGATGCAAAAGTCCTCACCAAAATATTAGCAAACCAAATCCAATAATACACAAAAGGATCATACGCCATGATCAAGTTGCATTTATTCCAGGGGCACAAGGATGGATTAGCATGTGCAAATCAATCAATGTGATACACCACATCAACCAAAAGAAAGACCAAAATCACATGATCACATCAATAGATGCAGATAAAGCATTGGAAAAAATTCAACTTCGATTCATGATAAAAATCCTTGCCAAAGTGGGTGTAGAGGGAAAATACATTAGCATAATAAAGGCCATTTACGACAAACCAACAGCCAACACAATACTCAATGGTGAAAAGGTGAAAGCCTTCCTCCTCAATTCAGGAAGGAGACAAGGATGATGACTGTTTCCCCTTTTACTTAAATTAGAAGTTCTAGCCGCAGCAGTCCTAAGAAAAAGAAATTAAGTGTATGCAGATAGGAACGGAAGAGGTAACACCGTAACTATTTGCTGATGATATGGTACTTCATATAGAGAACTCTACAGTCTCCACCCAAATATCAATAGAACCAATAAACAAATACAAGATTAACATACAGAAATCTGTTGTGTTACTACACACTAATGAGGAAATGTTAAGAAGAGAAAGTAAAACAAATCCCATTTAAAACTGCATCAAAAATTACCTAGGAAGAAACTTCAACAAGGAGGTGCAACACCTATGCTCTGAAAACTATAAAATTTGATGAAGGAAATTGAAATTGATATAAAGAAAAGGAAATATATCCTTTGTCCCTAGATTTGAGGAACTAATGTTTTAAAAATGACCATCCCTCCCAATGAAATCTACAGATTTAATGCAATCCCTATCAAAATACCTGTGACATTTTTCACAGAACTAGAACAAATATTTTTAAAATTCACAGAACTAAGACAAATAATCCTTAAACAACCCTAAAATTCATAGAACAACTATTTCTAAAACTAGGACAACAAAAGACCCCCAGTTTTCAAAGCGCTCTTCATAATAAAGGACAAAGCTAGAGGTTCAACCCTATCAGACTTCAGACTGTACTACAGGGTGGTATTTGCTCCAAAACAGACACATAGGTCCGTGGAACAGAAGACAGAGCCCAGAAATAATCCCGCACACTTATGATCAATTAATCTATGACAAAAGAGGCAGGAATATACAAAGAGAAAAGACTGTCTCTTCAACAAGTGGTGCTGGGAAAACTGGACAGCCATATGTATAACAGTGAGAGTAGAACATTCCCTCACACCATATACAAAAACAAAGTCAAAATGGGCTAAAGACCTAAATGTAAGACCTGAAAATATAAAACTCTTAGAAGAAAACATAGGCAGAACACTCTTTGACAGAAATTGTAGCATTATTTTTTGGATCTGTTTCCCAAGGCCAAAGAAATAAAAGCAAAAATAAACAAATGGGACATAATTACATTTAAAAGGTTTTGCACAGCAAAGGAAGCAGTTGAGAAGATAAAAAGACAACCTATGTAATGTGAGAAAATATTTGCAAATGATGTGACTGACTCGGTGTTAATGTCCAGATTATACAAACATCTCATACAACACAAAGGCAAAATAAACAAACAACCCAACCAAAAAGTCAGTTATTGGGCACATGATTCTACTGAGACAATTCTTCAGCAGAACAAATTAAAATGATGCTCTTTAAATGAAACTGGAGTATTCAAACTAACGAGCTCATTTTAAAGGAACTATTACTGATTGTCACCCGTGACTGGCATATAATGTTTGCTTGCGTATTTTTTGTCTATGTCAGGGAATGAATGGTATGCTCTGCCAATTACTGGCAGTATATAAAGGTCCATGGGAAGTAGACGACACACACACTTCAGAAACATCCTCTTGCAACCCACCTGAATCCACTTCCCTTGACAACATGTGTTGCAACTACTACGGCAACTCTTGTGGCTATGGCCGTGGATTTAGTCCCTATTACCGCTGTGGATATGGGACTCGCTATGGCTGTGGCTATGGCTCAGGATACGGCTGTGGATATGGCTCCCCTTATGGCTGTGTTTATGGACCAGGATATGGCTGTGGATATGACACTGGCCGCTGCTGCTACTCGCCAGTTTGCCACTGGAGATGTTATTCTTCTTGCTGCTAAAACGTCACCATCCAAACCTCGTGTGTTCCTGAAATGACACATCTAAAGATAATGGGATTCAAGGATCTATAACCCATGATTTCTATATCCAGGAAACTACATGCCTAACAGAGGCTTTGACCTCCAACTACCCATTTTTAGATTGACATCTTTGTGGCTTGAGGTTCCATGATAGCGTCTGCTTATTGTCTGAAAGTTAGCCTTTAACTTCCTTAATCTCTGATTCACTGTTATGACTGTGTTGATGATCCTAACATCCTCCAGTTGGGGAAATCACTCATTCTCAATAAAAAAGGTGCATTGTTTCTAACAAACCTTCGTGTACTTGCTTGTGAAGTAGTCATTTTTTGAGATGTTATGGCCTCTGGTGAAAGTTGGGTAATATCTTGCCTGAACCTTGAGTTCTTCCTTGATATAATACAATCATTTCTTCTTACACTTGCACCAGAAAAAATGTCTCCTCCTCCTATTTCTTGTTTCTCACATACTCAGGCGCTCATACACCCAGGCACAAATCTCACAGTATTTCACGACTGTGCTTTGCAGACCCCACTTTGTCTAGGTTGGAGCTGGAGGGGAAAGAGGAGGGGGAATGACACTTTATTCAGGATGTGAATGCAGAGTCCAAGGTAGAGAAGAGGTGCCCTGAGTGCTTAAAGGAATTGAAGAGATATTTTCCAGAATCAATGAGGAATTAGAATTAGACATAGGTATGGAAAACACGAGAATAAAGAACTAAGCAACAGATAAGTGAGAATAAACATATTCTCTTATATCACCTGCCTTTGATGGAACTGAAAATGTATTTGTTTTCATATATCGTGGTTGAGGAAATTGATTGCGGTCACTTAATTGACAAATAGTTTTGAGTAGTTTAGAAAGGGCCTCATCTTAGTGAAGACAAAATAGGAAAATTATAGACAAGTTACTTGCTCTCACAGTGTTTATATTCTAGTACGTTAAGATAGAAAAACAGAGAGTAGAAAACAATTAAGATGATTTCAAACTGACAGTTGGGAGGGGGGACTAACACCGGTTTATGGGAAAGAGAGAAAGGATCGAAGTATCAGAGGGGTGGTTCAGGGAGGTATTTTGAAGTTGTGATGAGCTGATGCCAATGGCAAAGGAAGATTAGAAAGGGCAGTAGCAAGCGTAAAGTGGGAAAAGAAGTCCGTGAAGTTTTGGCAGAATATGATTTATTAGGCATGTATGAGTTCACTTATATATCCAGAAAAGAGTCTTCACGAACTCTTCCCATACTTTCAAAGTCATTAGTGTTGTGACTCCTTAGTTAAAGAACATCTGAGACACTCAGCTTTACAGAAGTGAGAAAACGGTGATAATATTTACAAGTATCCTCTAATTTATATGTGCCACACAAATGTTTGACTTCCTATTCTTATCGGAGAAATATTGTTTGAGTGTAAGTTATGTGCCAGGCACTGTTCTCAGAGCTGATTATGCAGTGATGTACAGAATCGATATGGTTTCTCTTGTTTTGCATCCATATCCAGATGTTTGAATGGAAAGGTATTCGAAGTAATGCAGTAAAGATAGAAGAATTTTCACTAACCCATGGGTATTGTGGGAAGAAAGTGTGTGTTGGCAGGGTATTGAAAAGTGGCGTGCGTATCACAGGTAATTTGTGAAGTAAAATTGATAGTTTTGAATTTAAAAGATGACAGAAAAGGAAAGAAACTGAAGAATAAGAAAAATTGGAGTGGAGGTGTATTTTCTTTATGTTTATTGTTGTGGATTAAACATAGCAGAGTGATCAGATTAGAGCAGTGACGAATATCAGAAAAAAATAGGTAGAAAGATTTCTCAGCTGAAAGAAAATGTTCCAATCATGAATGTTCTCAGAAAATGAAATCAGCAGCTTCGTGAAAATTCCTGTTGAAGCCACTCTATAGACTACTGGATCATAGCTCATTTTGTGTTGTTGAAATGTGGGATTCCAGTGGAAGGAATCACCTTCCAGAGTTTATACTCCCTTCCAACTTGGATTTCCTAATCGTTACTATAAAA